>NC_141822.1:2148239-2220739 GCF_982586985.1 Callionymus lyra | reverse complement strand
AGCGTCATTTATAAAGTGTTATGTGTCCGTCTTCACCGTATGCTAACGAGCTAAGTTGTTAGCGTCATTTATAAAGTGTTATGTGTCCGTCTTCATCGTATGCTAACGAGCTAAGTTGTTAGCGTCAAGTGTGTACAAGGAGGTGGATTTATTATTGATTTGGTGATATGACGACGCGCCGGCGGCTCCTCTCTGATGTCGCTCAGTTTCACGGGAAACCGATGCAAGTCCCGCGAGACTGAGCGTTAGAAGTGATATTTTTCTACCATCATGTCGACACTGAAGCGGAAATAAACAGAAGGGATTAGTTACCCTTTCGTTTATTTCCGCATTGTTTCCTTCTCAAATCCCCAAGACCTCCCCTACAGTACTCGCACCTAAAAATGTAGCCGCATTAATATCGATATCGCACATCAAGATGTTTTAGATCAACCCAGAAGTCGTTCACTTTACACATGCATCAGTAAATCTGTTTATTCTGCTGCTTGTGCAGATTGTGAGGGTCATAGGGTCAAGACCCCCCACCACTTAAGTCCCGACTGTGAACGTATTGATCCAAATCTCTCTGGAATAAATGAGATCGGATTTGATTCCGCTCTTATCTGAAGTCACTTACAGTAATCACGTTAAAACAAGAGGCTTGGATGTTGATCCTGCTGCGAGCTCTAGTCGTTTCATCGACACAAACTTGCAGTCGTTCGTTGAGCTCCTGGTTCGTCAGCAAATAATTGTGATCATTTTGAACGAGCCTGAGAACACGGTGTTGGCAGTGGTGACAAATATTTAAGGTGGTTCTCTTTTCCACTACATTGTCCCCCCTATCCTGTATATAATAATATCAACACATTAATAGTAAGTTAAGGGTATTTGTAAAACTTATTTAATCTGATCACTTTAAGTTAATGATGGATAATAATGTTTATTATGCTCCTTGTTTTATTCCAAATGAAATCATATTTTAATTACAATCTTATTTACATCGTACAGAATAAACTAAATAGTAACAATAGAGATACTTTCTACCAAATGATCACAAACACACACAAATATAGGGCAAAGAAAAAAAATAGATATATTTAAAAAACTAGGATTACTAAACTAATAAACGAATTAATTAATAATTAACAAAAAAGTAATGATATTGTCGGGAACGGGACTCGAACCTGTGAAACTTCACGTCCTGGAACTTAAAAAATGTGAAACGCGACACCAACTGAGCGAGATAACGTGAATGTTCACCATTAAGTATTCAAATCATGAAGTTCACTCGCTCCGGCGCCCAGAGGCCCAGTAAGATCTGCCGTCTGCAGGGTTGTTGCGGCGCGTCGAGCGACGTCACAGTCAAGAGCCTCCACACCACCATTATAATCACGTGAATCAACGAAACGTACTTTATCAATGTAAAGAGTTCTAAAAATATACAAAATGATCAATGTTGATGATTAAAACGATGTTCAAAACAGCCACATCAGTCGGAGGGCGGCGTCCCAGCGCCCCCTATGGGCCGCTCCCCACTGGGTCTTGGTACATCTCAGCTGGAGATCAACGACAACACGAAAGATAAGACCTTTTTAAAAAACTCTGAAACCTTCGTTCTATTTCTAACAGTCGACAGTAAACGTTCACGTCTTTGATCTCGTTCGTCAGGACGAGCATTTTGGGCCAAAGGTGAGGTTAGATCTTCTGTAGCCTCACGTCCCAGACGAGAACATCACTTATTCCATTACGTCACAGACCTACTGACGAGAAGAGGAATTGATCTTCTCTTCTTCTAAATCAACCTCACCCTGCAAAAGTATCTGCACCAAAGATCAAACCAAAAGTCTTTGTTGTGCGACAGATGATCGTCTGCTTCTAGAAAAAAAGAGGATTGACCTTCAACGTATGGATGATGAAGAACATGCTACGAAGGAGGGTCAGAGTTCAAAAAGTACACAACAGTGTTTTAAACAAGGCAGTGCAAAGGTAACTCTTGTACTCTTTGTTTACTGTTCATGTCGTCGACCAACGTGGAGAATAAACAACGTTTCCAGACTATAAGTGTCAGTTTTCTTCATAGTGTGTCCGGAGGTGAGATTATACTCTGGAGCGACTTATGTGTGAAATTATTACCACATTATTATATCATTTCACATGTTATTCTCACACTAAACCACCAGAGGGCGCTCTAGGCCTGTGTTGATCATTTCCACGTAGAAGAGGAAGCATCTTCTACCTCCGGAGTTAGTTAGTTGTTTAAAAGTGACACGAGGATGAAGAGTTATTTGGAGTTACACGGATGGTTTGGTAAACTAGTTAGTTATTGATGCTATAGTTCTCTGAATAACTCTTCATATGTTATGTTAACATACCAGGTTCTCACTTCATGTAACGGAACATTATTCTGTTGTTGCCTCTAGTTTTATTTTAATTGTCTTGTTGTCTTGTTCTTGGATTTTATCAAATCAATTTCCCCCAAAAATGCGACTTATACTCCAGTGTGACTTATATATGTTTTTACTTCTTTATTATGTATTTTATGTCTGGAGCGACTGGTGCTCCGGAGACACTTATAGTCCAGAGAATACGGTAATACTTCCACATGATTCTTGGGAATCACTGAGGCTGAGTGTCCACGTGGATCTGGACACACGAGTCCATCAAGTGCAAACAGCCGACATGTTTGTATCAAAACTGATCTCTGTGGATCTTCAGTGGACGTTGACGACAGCAGGAAAGGTTGCGTCAGGGTTCGAGTGTCGAGGAAACGAGTGGCAGCTCGTCCAGGAATCTTCCAGGAGAAGGAAAGACTCGTGTGTCGACTTAGACAAACACCAGGAAGTGAGAAAACAAAGACTTTCTAGGAAGACGTTTGTTCACATGAGATGATGGATCCACAGTAGATCCTTCACATGTCTGGAGGCGAGACATGAGATGATGGATCCACAGTAGATCCTTCTCATGTCTGGAGGCGAGACATGAGATGATGGATCCACAGTAGATCCTTCACATGTCTGGAGGCGAGACATGAGATGATGGATCCACAGTAGATCCTTCACATGTCTGGAGGCGAGACATGAGATGATGGATCCACAGTAGATCCTTCTCATGTCTGGAGGCGAGACATGAGATGATGGATCCACAGTAGATCCTTCACATGTCTGGAGGCGAGACATGAGATGATGGATCCACAGTAGATCCTTCACATGTCTGGAGGCGAGACATGAGATGATGGATCCACAGTAGATCCTTCACATGTCTGGAGGCGAGACATGAGATGATGGATCCACAGTAGATCCTTCACATGTCTGGAGGCGAGACATGAGATGATGGATCCACAGTAGATCCTTCACATGTCTGGAGGCGAGACATGAGATGATGGATCCACAGTAGATCCTTCACATGTCTGGAGGCGAGACATGAGATGATGGATCCACAGTAGATCCTTCACATGTCTGGAGGCGAGACATGAGATGATGGATCCACAGTAGATCCTTCACATGTCTGGAGGCGAGACATGAGATGATGGATCCACAGTAGATCCTTCACATGTCTGGAGGCGAGACATGAGATGATGGATCCACGGTAGATCCTTCTCATGTCTGGAGGCGAGACATGAGATGATGGATCCACAGTAGATCCTTCACATGTCTGGAGGCGAGACATGAGATGATGGATCCACAGTAGATCCTTCACATGTCTGGAGGCGAGACATGAGATGATGGATCCACAGTAGATCCTTCACATGTCTGGAGGCGAGACATGAGATGATGGATCCACAGTAGATCCTTCACATGTCTGGAGGTGAGACATGAGATGATGGATCCACAGTAGATCCTTCACGAGTGCTGCAGTGTTGCACCTCAGCCCAGACGTCCTCCAAGGAACGAAGAGCACAGGATCTGGTGACCTGATGGAAGGCTGCATTAGAAGCTCCATCCATGTCATGGACGCCGAGGTCTGAGCGGTGGAGCCTCCTGATGAAAGTAATGAGGTTATGAGTCTGGAGCTCATGGTGCTGCTGCTCTGAGTCATCAGTCTTCAGTGCATGAATGAAGAAACATGAGCCCAAGTCTGTCGACAACAATCGATGCAACGATGACTGTGAAGAGATCGTAGAGTTTCCTCTGAAGGAGATGCTGGGATTTATTTCATTCATTCACTGGAGTATCTTTGCAGCTTATATTTAACAAATATAATACAATACAAATGAAATACAACAATGTACCACGTTAAGATGCATTTAAAAGCTACAGTGCAGCTGATGTATGACAGCAGTACCTTCTGTGATCTCGCTGTTTCACAGTTTTTTTCCCTTGAATACAGTACTGCTTATTTAAATATATGGTAGCATCCGGCTGACAATACTACGATCTGACAATACTACGATCTGACAATACTACGATCTGACAATAGTACAGTCTGACAATAATACGATCTGACAACACTACGATCTGACAATACTACGATCTGACAATACTACGATCTGACAATAGTACAGTCTGACAATAATACGATCTGACAATACTACGATCAGACAATACTACGATCTGACAATAATACGATCCGACAATACTACGATCTGACAATACAACTATCTTACAATACTAAGATTGACAATACTACTATTTGACATTAATACGATCTGACAATACTACAATCTGACAATACTACGATCTGACAATACTACAATCTGACAATAATACGATCTGACAATACTACGATCAGACAATACTACGATCTGACAATACTACAATCTGACAATACTACGATCTGACAATAATACGATCTGACAATACTACAATCTGACAATAATACGATCCGACAATACTACGATCTGACAATACAACTATCTTACAATACTAAGATTGACAATACTACTATTTGACATTAATACGATCTGACAATACTACAATCTGACAATACTACGATCTGACAATACTACAATCTGACAATAATACGATCTGACAATACTACAATCTGACAATACTACGATCTGACAATACTACAATCTGACAATAACACGATGTGACAATACTATAATCTGACAATACTACGATCTGACAATACTACGATCTGACAATACTACAATCTGACAATAACACGATCTGACAATACTACGATCTAACAATACTACGATCTGACAATACTACAATCTGACAATAACACGATCTGACAATACTACGATCTGACAATACTACGATCTGACAATACTACAATCTGACAATAACACGATCTGAAAATACTACAATCTGACAATACTACGATCTGACAATACTACGATCTGAAAATACTACGATCTGACAATAATATGATCTGACAATACTACAATCTGACAATATTAAGATCTGACACTGACAACAACTCGACTGGACACTAGTACAACAAAGACGAATTCTTGGAAGTTAAAATATTGTCATTCCTGCTGAACCAGCGAATATAACACACACTGTATGTATTTAGTGATGAGTAAGCAAGTGAGGAGAAGCTTCTCCGTCCAAAACCCTCCAGTGTGTGAGCAGAGATGCTGCTGCAGAGGTTGTGTTTCTGACAAATGCTGTCAAGGACACCACGATGCACTGCAGCATCTCTGCTGGACTCACTGCAGTTCTCAAGGTGTGTCTGCTCATGAAGTACTTCAGTGCAGGTTCAAACACACATCGTTAGAGGTTATACTGAAATAATACACGTGCATATCGTCAAGAGTGTGTTGATACGTATCACGATACAAGGATACGATATATATACATATATATATATATATATATATATATATGTATATATATATATATATATATATATACTGTATATGTGTGTGTGTGTATGTGTATATATGTGTAGTATTGTGGAGTACTTGACTCTGGTGTTGTGTTAGTGTAGTAACAAGTATATATGTGTAGTATTGTTGAATACTTGACTCTGGTGTTGTGATAGTGTAGTAACAAGTATATATGTGTAGTATTGTCCAGTACTTGACTCTGGTGTTGTGTTAGTGTAGTAACAAGTATATATGTGTAGTATTGTTGAGTACTTGACTCTGGTGTTGTGTTAGTGTAGTAACAAGTATATATGTGTAGTATTGTCCAGTACTTGACTCTGGTGTTGTGATAGTGTAGTAACAAGTATATATGTGTAGTATTGTCCAGTACTTGACTCTGGTGTTGTGTTAGTGTAGTAACAAGTATATATGTGTAGTATTGTCCAGTACTTGACTCTAGTGTTGTGATAGTGTAGTAACAAGTATATATGTGTAGTATTGTCCAGTACTTGACTCTGGTGTTGTGATAGTGTAGTAACAAGTATATATATATCACACATATGACAGTGTTATGATGTCAGCAGGTCCATCCCTGACTCATGTGTAACGATGAGAATCAACACAATCACACAACTCTTATGGATCATCTTAAGGCTTCTTTAAAACTCTTCATTCTTCTGCACCATCGTCCACATCATGACCCGGTTCATCATCAACACACTCTCTGGTGCCTGAAGTACAGTCTGTTGAATTATACAACGACTACTTCTGGTGCAGTAGTACTTCTGGTGCAGTAGTACTTCTGGTGCAGTAGTACAACTTCATGCATTATTCTGCTGCTCCAGCCTCGACCTGCTCCGACCTCTTCATCTCAACACACTCTTCTGTCAGCTGGAGTCCATCCCAGCTACCTGGGGCGAGAGGCGAGGACACCCTGGTAGTCTGTCGCCAGTCTGTCTCAGGACACACAAGGACCCACAACCTTTCACACTTGTGAGAGTGTTTATGAGAGTACCCGGAGTAAACCACGAAAACCCAGGGAGAAACTACACTCAAGCTGGAAACGAACCAACAACCTTGTGTGTCCACAGTATAGCGACTCTTTCTTAGTTCATCAAACCAACATCATGAGTTTTGTCATCATTAAAGTGTGTTTGTGGTTCTCGTCACGTCATGCAAGTAAAACCAATAAAGTTTATTTCAACCTTGAATGGAAGGTCGATCGATGTTTGAATGATCTTAGATTCAGTGTCAGCGTCATCGTGACCTTCAAGAAACTGATGTTTCTGTGGCTGCTTCAAGGTCAACATAGAAAGAAGGGAATGAAGTGATGAATGAAAACACGCTCGAGGGAGGAAACCTGAGTCAAGCCACACGCGTGGAAGATTAAAGGAATCGAACCAGCGACCTTCTTGCCGTGAGGTCGTCGCTCTGACATCTACGCCCCCGTGACTGAGGTAGGTTCGCATCTCACGGTCAATAAGTGGACCATTTGAACCAGGAAGTGGTTCTTGATCTACTTCCTGCGTCACATTCAACCGGAAGTTTGAGTTTAATCGAAAATATCTAAAGATTTCACACGTTTTGAACTGAAAATATTCACTTGATTTCTTTTGTATTTGACAAATATCGATGAAATAAGTTTAAATAAGATAATGTTCAACACGTAACGTGTTTTTAAAGTATATATCAATATATCCTTGTTAGTGTATCACGGTACATCGTCAACAACACAACTGAAGGTCATTGGATCAGAACTTCTTGACGATACACACTCATGTCAACAACACAACTGAAGGTCATTGGATCAGAACTTCTTGACGATACACACTCATGTCAACAACACAACTGAAGGTCATTGGATCAGAACTTCTTGACGATACACACTCATGTCAACAACACAACTGAAGTTTATTGGATCAGAACTTCTTGACGATACACACGTGTCAACAACACAACTGAAGGTCATTGGATCAGAACTTCTTGACGATACACACTCGTGTCAACAACACAACTGAAGGTCATTGGATCAGAACTTCTTGACGATACACACTCATGTCAACAACACAACTGAAGGTCATTGGATCAGAACTTCTTGACGATACACACTCATGTCAACAACACAACTGAAGGTCATTGGATCAGAACTTCTTGACGATACACACTCATGTCAACAACACAACTGAAGGTCATTGGATCAGAACTTCTTGACGATACACACTCATGTCAACAACACAACTGAAGTTTATTGGATCAGAACTTCTTGACGATACACACACGTGTCAACAACACAACTGAAGGTCATTGGATCAGAACTTCTTGACGATACACACTCGTGTCAACAACACAACTGAAGGTCATTGGATCAGAACTTCTTGACGATACACACTCATGTCAACAACACAACTGAAGGTCATTGGATCAGAACTTCTTGACGATACACACTCATGTCAACAACACAACTGAAGGTCATTGGATCAGAACTTCTTGACGATACACACTCATGTCAACAACACAACTGAAGTTTATTGGATCAGAACTTCTTGACGATACACACTCGTGTCAACAACACAACTGAAGGTCATTGGATCAGAACTTCTTGACGATACACACTCATGTCAACAACACAACTGAAGTTTATTGGATCAGAACTTCTTGACGATACACACTCATGTCAACAACACAACTGAAGGTCATTGGATCAGAACTTCTTGACGATACACACTCGTGTCAACAACACAACTGAAGGTCATTGGATCAGAACTTCTTGACGATACACACTCATGTCAACAACACAACTGAAGGTCATTGGATCAGAACTTCTTGACGATACACACTCATGTCAACAACACAACTGAAGTTTATTGGATCAGAACTTCTTGACGATACACACTCGTGTCAACAACACAACTGAAGGTCATTGGATCAGAACTTCTTGACGATACACACTCATGTCAACAACACAACTGAAGGTCATTGGATCAGAACTTCTTGACGATACACACTCATGTCAACAACACAACTGAAGGTCATTGGATCAAACTTCTTGACGATACACACTCGTGTCAACAACACAACTGAAGGTCATTGGATCAGAACTTCTTGACGATACACACTCGTGTCAACAACACAACTGAAGGTCATTGGATCAGAACTTCTTGACGATACACACTCGTGTCAACAACACAACTGAAGGTCATTGGATCAGAACTTCTTGACGATACACACTCGTGTCAACAACACAACTGAAGGTCATTGGATCAGAACTTCTTGACGATACACACTCGTGTCAACAACACAACTGAAGGTCATTGGATCAGAACTTCTTGACGATACACACTCATGTCAACAACACAACTGAAGGTCATTGGATCAGAACTTCTTGACGATACACACTCATGTCAACAACACAACTGAAGGTCATTGGATCAGAACTTCTTGACGATACACACTCGTGTCAACAACACAACTGAAGGTCATTGGATCAGAACTTCTTGACTATACACACTCATGTCAACAACACAACTGAAGGTCATTGGATCAGAACTTCTTGACGATACACACTCATGTCAACAACACAACTGAAGGTCATTGGATCAGAACTTCTTGACGATACACACTCATGTCAACAACACAACTGAAGGTCATTGGATCAGAACTTCTTGACGATACACACTCATGTCAACAACACAACTGAAGGTCATTGGATCAGAACTTCTTGACGATACACACTCATGTCAACAACACAACTGAAGGTCATTGGATCAGAACTTCTTGACGATACACACTCGTGTCAACAACACAACTGAAGGTCATTGGATCAGAACTTCTTGACTATACACACTCATGTCAACAACACAACTGAAGGTCATTGGATCAGAACTTCTTGACGATACACACTCATGTCAACAACACAACTGAAGGTCATTGGATCAGAACTTCTTGACGACACACACTCATGTCAACAACACAACTGAAGGTCATTGGATCAGAACTTCTTGACGATACACACTCGTGTCAACAACACAACTGAAGGTCATTGGATCAGAACTTCTTGACTATACACACTCATGTCAACAACACAACTGAAGGTCATTGGATCAGAACTTCTTGACGATACACACTCATGTCAACAACACAACTGAAGGTCATTGGATCAGAACTTCTTGACGATACACACTCATGTCAACAACACAACTGAAGGTCATTGGATCAGAACTTCTTGACGATACACACTCATGTCAACAACACAACTGAAGGTCATTGGATCAGAACTTCTTGACGACACACACTCATGTCAACAACACAACTGAAGGTCATTGGATCAGAACTTCTTGACGATACACACTCGTGTCAACAACACAACTGAAGGTCATTGGATCAGAACTTCTTGACGATACACACTCGTGTCAACAACACAACTGAAGGTCATTGGATCAGAACTTCTTGACGATACACACTCATGTCAACAACACAACTGAAGGTCATTGGATCAGAACTCTCATCATCTCTGAGCTTCATTCTTCAACTGTGATCTGATGATGGAAGGAGTGATGAAAGAAGGAGTGATGAAAGAAGGGTGTGCGGTCTTTGTGGCCACATCCGACAAAAGTGTCTCACACATGGTTGTGTAGTTACTTTGACACATGTTCTCAGAGACAAAGAGAAGATGTGTTTTCTCTGGTGACTCACAGTAATTACATCCTGGCTGGACAGTGTGTGACGGCGTCATTACAGGCTCAACTACACAATTACACACACTCGTGTGCACTTAAAGAACACAATCAGGATGGACTTAAGTACACAACAGTGGCTTCGACAACAGTGATTCAAAGAGAAACGCACACAGTGTGTGTCACGAACGACGTTGTAAATCAAAGTATTTTCAACAAAAACAAGTCAAAGAAAAGGTTGTGTTGGTTTGAGATGAAAAAGTACTTCATGTATCGGATATATATCAGAACTTCCTGTGTTGTTGTGTAGATTCACACGTTTGTTTTTAAATGAGCTACATTTTCATTGTCAATAAAAAAATATTTTAGTAAAAACTGATTTGGTTAAACTACCATCTGGATCCACCTCAGAACGTATGTGTATGTTCAGAACACCTTTGATGGATTTCAAACGATAAAACAAGGACATTGGTTACATAATCATGTGTCAACATTTTTATACTACTTTGTTTTAATAATCTTTATTGATACAACGTATATAATCAGATACTTTGTTCATTCGTTCATATTGGATCAGGATAAACTGGCCTAGAGAGGAAAATACACAAGAAAGTGTCTTCAATGAATAAGAACTCATTTCATTGAGGGTTTAATCAAGTACTGATACTTATATATCTAAATGTTTTTATCCACTAAACTGTATCGATACACGCTGTATTTAATTACTTAATATTAAACTGAAATCAAACTTCTGGCCTCTAGATGGCAGCAGTCATTAGTCAAAGGAAGAATGATGACTGAGGACAAGAGGATACAGTGAGTCCGGTAGCTTTCAAAGCTGATGTTTGGACATATTTTGATTTGAAAACAAATGAAAGTAGTTACAACTTCAACAATACTACACATATATACTTGTTACTACACTATCACAACACCAGAGTCAAGTACTGGACAATACTACACATATATACTTGTTACTACACTATCACAACACCAGAGTCAAGTACTGGACAATACTACACATATATCGTTGTTAGTACACTATCACAACACCAGAGTCAAGTACTGGACAATACTACACATATATACTTGTTACTACACTATCACAACACCAGAGTCAAGTACTGGACAATACTACACATATATACTTGTTACTACACTATCACAACACCAGAGTCAAGTACTGGACAATACTACACATATATACTTGTAACTACACTATCACAACACCAGAGTCAAGTACTGGACAATACTACACATATATACTTGTTACTACACTATCACAACACCAGAGTCAAGTACTGGACAATACTACACATATATCGTTGTTTGTACACTATCACAACACCAGAGTCAAGTACTGGACAATACTACACATATATACTTGTTACTACACTATCACAACACCAGAGTCAAGTACTTGACAATAATACACATACATACTTGTTACTACACTATCACAACACCAGAGTCAAGTACTGGACAATACTACACATATATACTTGTTACTACACTATCACAACACCAGAGTCAAGTACTGGACAATACTACACATATATACTTGTTACTACACTATCACAACACCAGAGTCAAGTACTGGACAATACTACACATATATACTTGTTACTACAGTATCACAACACCAGAGTTAAGTACTCGACAATACTACACATATATACTCGTTACTACACTATCACAACACCAGAGTCAAGTACTGGACAATACTACACATATATACTTGTTACTACACTATCACAACACCAGAGTCAAGTACTGGACAATACTACACATATATACTTGTTACTACACTATCACAACACCAGAGTCAAGTACTGGACAATACTACACATATATACTTGTTACTACACTATCACAACACCAGAGTCAAGTACTGGACAATACTGCACATATATACTTGTTACTACACTATCACAACACCAGAGTCAAGTACTGGACAATACTACACATATATACTTGTTACTACACTATCACAACACCAGAGTCAAGTACAGGACAATACTGCACATATATACTTGTTACTACACTATCACAACACCAGAGTCAAGTACTGGACAATACTACACATATATACTTGTTACTACACTATCACAACACCAGAGTCAAGTACTGGACAATACTACACATATATACTTGTTACTACACTATCACAACACCAGAGTCAAGTACTGGACAGTACTACACATGTATACTTGTTACTACACTATCACAACACCAGAGTCAAGTACTGGACAATACTACACATATATACTTGTTACTACACTATCACAACACCAGAGTCAAGTACTGGACAATACTACACATGTATACTTGTTACTACACTATCACAACACCAGAGTCAAGTACTGGACAATACTACACATATATACTTGTTACTACACTATCACAACACCAGAGTCAAGTACTGGACAATACTACACATGTATACTGGTTACTACACTATCACAACACCAGAGTCAAGTACTGGACAATACTACACATATATACTTGTTACTACACTATCACAACACCAGAGTCAAGTACTGGACAGTACTACACATGTATACTTGTTACTACACTATCACAACACCAGAGTCAAGTACTGGACAATACTACACATATATACTTGTTACTACACTATCACAACACCAGAGTCAAGTACTGGACAATACTACACATATATACTTGTTACTACACTATCACAACACCAGAGTCAAGTACTGGACAATACTACACATATATACTTGTTACTACACTATCACAACACCAGAGTCAAGTACTGGACAATACTACACATATATACTTGTTACTACACTATCACAACACCAGAGTCAAGTACTGGACAATACTACACATATATACTTGTTACTACACTATCACAACACCAGAGTCAAGTACTGGACAATACTACACATGTATACTTGTTACTACACTATCACAACACCAGAGTCAAGTACTGGACAATACTACACATATATACTTGTTACTACACTATCAACACCAGAGTCAAGTACTGGACAATACTACACATATATACTTGTTACTACACTATCACAACACCAGAGTCAAGTACTGGACAATACCACACATATATACTTGTTACTACACTATCACAACACCAGAGTCAAGTACTGGACAATACTACACATGTATACTTGTTACTACACTATCACAACACCAGAGTCAAGTACTGGACAATACTACACATATATACTTGTTACTACACTATCAACACCAGAGTCAAGTACTGGACAATACTACACATATATACTTGTTACTACACTATCACAACACCAGAGTCAAGTACTGGACAATACCACACATAAATACTTGTTACTACACTATCACAACACCAGAGTCAAGTACTGGACAATACCACACATAAATACTTGTTACTACACTATCACAACACCAGAGTCAAGTACTGGACAATACTACACATGTATACTTGTTACTACACTATCACAACACCAGAGTCAAGTACTGGACAATACTACACATATATACTTGTTACTACACTATCACAACACCAGATTCAAGTACTGGACAATACTACACATGTATACTGGTTACTACACTATCACTATATATCACTATACATCATATACTTGTATCGTGATATCAACACACTCTTGACAAACAAACATTTCATACTTTCATCTACGTAAAGTATTTTGAAGCCACATATTTCCAAATGTCACTATCAGTACTTCATCCATCAGTCAAAGTACTTCCGAGCAAGATTCCATGAATGTGAGGAAGAATGTTTCCGGTGTTGACACGGAGGAGGAGGAGGTGTCATGTGACACATGTTCAGACTCTAATCACCGACTCCAACTATTGTTGAGTCAACGACGGCGTCGAGACGAAAACAGATGTTTGACGACAACACAAACACCAACACAAACATAACGACATCTTTAAGTAAGTAAGTAAGTAATATTTATTTATATAGCGCTTTTCGAGACCAGGGTCACAAAGCGCTTAAACAATCAAAACAATATTCAAAAAAGTATATACTTTAAAGATCAAGATAATAATGAGAACAACACAGGAGTTCCAGAAATTCAAGGAAAAGCCTGAACAAATAGAAACGTCTTAAGATGTTTCTTGAAGGAGTCAGTAGATCATCAAACACACATGTTTCTTGAAGGAGTCAGTAGATCATCAAACACACATGTTTCTTGAAGGAGTCAGTAGATCATCAAACACAGATGTTTCTTGAAGGAGTCAGTAGATCATCAAACACAGATGTTTCTTGAAGGAGTCAGTAGATCATCAAACACAGATGTTTCTTAAAGGAGTCAGTAGATCATCAAACACACATGTTTCTTGAAGGAGTCAGTAGATCATCAAACACAGATGTTTCTTAAAGGAGTCAGTAGATCATCAAACACACATGTTTCTTGAAGGAGTCAGTAGATCATCAAACACAGATGTTTCTTGAAGGAGTCAGTAGATCATCAAACACAGATGTTTCTTGAAGGAGTCAGTAGATCATCAAACACAGATGTTTCTTGAAGGAGTCAGTAGATCATCAAACACTGATGTTTCTTGAAGGAGTCAGTAGATCATCAAACACAGATGTTTCTTGAAGGAGTCAGTAGATCATCAAACACAGATGTTTCTTGAAGGAGTCAGTAGATCATCAAACACAGATGTTTCTTGAAGGAGTCAGTAGATCATCAAACACATGTGTTTCTTGAAGGAGTCAGTAGATCATCAAACACAGATGTTTCTTGAAGGAGTCAGTAGATCATCAAACACAGATGTTTCTTGAAGGAGTCAGTAGATCATCAAACACAGAGATGTTTCTTGAAGGAGTCAGTAGATCATCAAACACAGATGTTTCTTAAAGGAGTCAGTAGATCATCAAACACAGATGTTTCTTGAAGGAGTCAGTAGATCATCAAACACAGAGATGTTTCTTGAAGGAGTCAGTAGATCATCAAACACAGATGTTTCTTAAAGGAGTCAGTAGATCATCAAACACAGATGTTTCTTGAAGGAGTCAGTAGATCATCAAACACAGATGTTTCTTGAAGGAGTCAGTAGATCATCAAACACAGATGTTTCTTAAAGGAGTCAGTAGATCATCAAACACAGAGATGGTTCCAAAGCTTAGGAGCAACAGCCTGAAAAGATTTCTCTCCTCTGGTCCTGAACCGTGTTCAGGAACCATCAGTAGATTCTGATCCACAGACCTCAGAGCCTGCATGTTCTCACCAGGACTGTTGAGTTATTCAATGTTTCTCAGTGTTCAATTCCATATATTTGATTTAATAAATTGTTTATTTTTACTTCTTTCATTTTTGTATTCTGTACAACAAAACAACAACAGTAAAAGTTTACTGATTTAAATCTTTTCCCTTTTTTTTCTGTTCAAGACCAATGTTTACACTTTATTACACTTTCTTGTGCATGAGTGTATATTGTTGACACAATATTTATAGTTAATATATTTAAATGATATTTATTTATTTATTTTAAATATATGTTCTTATATATCTGTGTATTATTTTCTTTGATCTAGGTTATTTATACTTGTCATCCCTTGAACTTTGTTCTTTTTATTGCCCTTTGTTCTCGTTGTCATGAAACCATCGCCTGTGTTGACGTGAGCTGCAAAAACAATGAATAAAGTTTATTTATCTTTTCTTAATGTAACCTCTGACCTGCACATATTTCCCTCAACGTTGGATCAATGAAGTATTATCTTATCTTAATAAGAGGAAACGCACAGATTCCCGAGACATTCTTCATCCAGAGTGACCTATAATGAACTTCAAATATTTCATTCATTCATTATTTTTCTACCGCTTCATCCCAGGGTCGGGGTCGCGGGGAGACTGGAGTCTATCCCAGTATCATAGGGCGAGAGGCAGGGGACACCCTGGACAGGACGCCAGTCTGTCTCAGGACACACACAGACAGACAACCATTCACACACACACTCATACCTACGGACAATTTCCCTAAGTTCTCAATCAACCTCTGTATGTTTCTGGACTGTGGGAGGAAACCGGAGTGTCCGGAGTAAACCCACTAACACGAGGAGAACATACTCCACACAGGAAGGTTGTCTCGGCCTGGAATCGAACCGACAACCTTCTGTCTGTGAGGCGACCGCGCTCACCACTGAATAAATATCTCTCTTTTATGGAGAGCTGTCCAGGGTGTCCCTAACATAGATGTGTTTCCACGGTGACGTTGGTTGGTTGACTCAGCTGCGTGACCCGCCCCCTGACCCCTGACCCCGTCACCACAGACAGTCCATCAGGCTGACGACAACATGATGGCGGCGACCACGAGACTCTGGTCTTCTCCTCAGCAGTGGCATCAATTAGCCGGCGCTGACCTTGAAATGGAGCACAGGAAGTGTCTCCTGCATCATTTATTGATCGTCTCGCTCCGACCCGTGAAGGATATCAGTTGAATATTGACGTCTATGAATGAACTTTTGAATTGTAGCATAGAATCCTTCTTTGAAATCAATCGTTTCTATGTTAAAATCCAGCTTTTATTGAATAACTGGATTGAAAAAGTTTCAAACGAATGAATCCATTTCTTTCTTGGACTTTTAATGTCACGCATAAAACAGCATTTTTATATTGAATTCAAAAGACTACAAATTGAATTAAAAAAAGGTATTTTTGGTTTTATTTCAATTAGAAGATCAAACTCTACGTGTAAAAAATATGAAATCATGAATCATTTTGAAAGTATTGGATATTAAACTCAATTATTGAATCAAATAATGAATGAAAAGTAACAGTTCAATATTCAAATAACTGAATTAAAACATTCAAATAAATGATCAAATCTTTGACGTTTAACATTTGAAATGTAAATATTCTTGATGACACTGATGATTAAATCTTGAGCAGGTCAGACTTTTAAAGTGTCCTTTGGTTGCGTCGGATCTAAATCAGGTTGAAGGAGAAGAACTAAAGTCAGGTTGAAGGAGAAGAACTAAAGTCAGGTTGAAGGAGAAGAACTAAAGTCAGGTTGAAGGAGAAGAACTAAAGTCAGGTTGAAGGAGAAGAACTAAAGTCAGGTTGAAGGAGAAGAACTAAAGTCAGGTTGAAGGAGAAGAACTAAAATCAGGTTGAAGGAGAAGAACTAAAGTCAGGTTGAAGGAGAAGAACTAAAGTCAGGTTGAAGGAGAAGAACTAAAGTCAGGTTGAAGGAGCAGAAGGTTTGTGTTTTAACACCTAAAGTCAGGTTGAAGGAGCAGAAGGTTTGTGTTTTAACATCTAAAGTCAGGTTGAAGGAGCAGAAGATTTGTAACATCTAAAGTCAGGTTGAAGGAGAAGAACTAAAGTCAGGTTGAAGGAGCAGAAGGTTTGTGTTTTAACATCTAAAGTCAGGTTGAAGGAGAAGAACTAAAGTCAGGTTGAAGGAGCAGAAGATTTGTGTTTTAACATCTAAAGTCAGGTTGAAGGAGCAGAAGGTTTGTGTTTTAACATCTAAAGTCAGGTTGAAGGAGCAGAAGATTTGTGTTTTAACATCTAAAGTCAGGTTGAAGGAGAAGAACTAAAGTCAGGTTGAAGGAGCAGAAGGTTTGTGTTGTGATACTTCAGAGCTTAGTCATGGGCGACTACGCAAGAGGCTGCAGGTCCTGACACGTCTGCTCTTCAAGCAAAGACCTGAAAGAAGACACTTCCTGACGCCAGAGAAACTCACACCATCATCCGCTGAAAATTAAAACATCGCTCTCTAAGCCCACCAGATTAATCCCCGTTTAAGATTTATCCTCGACCTCTGACCCGCGATAGTGCTGAGCTTTAGAACAAAGGAGACCCTGACGCGGAGATTACCCCGGAGTGTACTTACGCATGGTGGGGATGAAGATGTCGTTGACTTCCTGCGTGGTCTGGCGGTGGGGGGTCCGCTTGGGGGCCGTGGGCCGGTCGGCTTTGGATCTGAGCGTCACGGAAGGATCGGTGGCTCGCGGAGGGGCCCCGTCGTCGTGGGGACCTCGCGTGGACCCGTCCTCCAGGAGGACCTCCGGACGTCCCGGGGTCGAGGTCCAACGGGGGGCGGGCGCCGTCGGCCCCTCGTCGGTGGGCCCCGCCGCTACGCTAAAAGGGTCCTGCCCGATGCGCTTGGGGTCTAAGTGGGTGGGCGGGTCGTACTCGATGATCTTATCCGCAAAGACCCATTTGAGGCCAGCTGTGCACAGAGCTAAGCTCAGCAGGCAGGCCAGGATGGGCAGGATGCAGATTTTCTCAGAGTGCAAGCAATTGTTAATCTGGTCCATCTCTATGCAGACGCAGCAGGTTCCGGGCACGGCCATAATTCCCAGCGCGCCGGGGTGATCCCCGCCACCTCCCTCTGCAGTCGCCGCCGCCTCCGGCGTCTCCTCCAGGGTCTCCTCCGGCGTCTCCTCCAGGGTCTCCTCCGGCGTCTCCTCCGGCGTCTCCTCCGGCGTCTCCTCCGGCGTCTCCTCCGGCGTCTCCTCCGGCTTCTTCTCCTCCAGCTTCTTCTCCTCCTCCGGGACTTGTCCGGTGTCGACGATGGAGCCGGACCGGGATCCTGGCCCCGGCCCCGCAGAGATGTCCTCCATTGCCCTCGCTCGTCCTGTCTCAGCCGGTCTCTCTCCAAACACCTCAACTATTGGCTCAGAGCCTCACGGCCATCGGACCCCCGGACCATGTTCTCCGTCGTGAGTCTGCAGTCTTGACGGTTCGGGACCCGAGGACGCTCTTGGGAGTAACCTTGTTAGCGGGCGGGTAGGGTCGCGGACGGTCTCCTGCGCCAGAGTTCTGTCCTCATGCTTTTCTAACGGATCTAAAAATAGCTTCGCTGCAAAAAAGAGCAGACGAGGGTCTCACTTCAGGACAAGTTTGCGGAGGAAGGAGGCGGCGTCGCACTCACCTGAGGAGCGAGGAGGCGGCGACCTGCTGCGCCGGAGACGCCGGGCGGGACGGACATGTCGTGGAGGTCCTGAAGGTCCTGAAGGGCTGGATCATCAGGGAGCGGCAGGTGTCCTCGCTGGCGGCGCAGAAACAGATGAGTAAGAGGAACGAAGGAGAGTCAGGCGGAGGGGAGGGGGGTTGCAGCAGGAAGGGCAGACACTCCCCTTTTTCTCCTCCTTCCACTCCTCCTCTCCGACTCGTCCTCCCTCACCTCCTCCCTCTCTTCCTGTCCGCCGCTGACTCGGCGCTCTCTCTCCCAATCCCGGCTCGAGGCGCCGCGCTGAGCAACTTCCCACTTAATCCAATTAGAAGGTCCGGTGGGCGAATGGCGAGCGGCGGGTCGTCCTCCTCCTCGTCGCCGTCCATCACGCCGAAGGGTGTGTCCTGGTCTGGAGGAGACGAGGAGGCAGACATACGATCCGTCCCGGGAGACTTCAGCCATTGTGGTGCTCGAGTGCACGGACGCTAATGAAACCGTCGCATGCGCTCCTACATGTTCACGTGTTTAACTTCACAAGCGTGTACACACGTGTTTGAAGTACTTCGGTCGGTTGTACACAGAGTCCATGTACAGCCTGGTGTGGTACACGTACATGTACTCGGAATTAAGTCTTTCGCGGCTTAAATGCACATTTATTTGAAGTTGCAAAGTCAAGATCGCGTACCAGGCGTCGTCCCTTCAATCACCCATGATGCTTTGCCGCCCAGCCGACCAATCACAACTGTGGATGAACATAGATGTAGAATTTAAGTAGGTTAGGGTTAGTTTAGTTAGAACTTTATTGATCCTCAGCAGGTCTCCTTCGGGAAATAGTTTTTTTTTCCAATTAACACAGAAATACAACAATTATTCATAAAAATAAATGAAAATAAAATAAGAACAAGAACAAAGAGAAATGAAGAGAAAGAACAAGATGATACAATCTAAGTATAAAGATAAAGATAAAGAACATAGAAAAATAACAAAGACAAAGGATACAAAGACTAACATAGAACAGAACATCATGATACTTTCACTAGTACTAGTATAGAGTATATTTGTATAGTTCTTTTCTTTTTTTTTTTTATTAGTAGTATTACTAGTATGATTTTTTAGTAGTATTACTAGTATGATTTTTTTAGTAGTAAGTAAGTAAGTAATATTTATTTATATAGCTTTTCGAGACCAGGGTCACAAAGCGCTTAAACAATCAAAACAATATTTAATAAAAGAACATACTTTAAAGATCAAGATAATACTGAGAACAACAAAGGAGTTCGAGAAATTCAAGGAAAAGCCTGAACAAATAGAAACGTCTTAAGATGTTTCTTAAAGGAGTCAGTAGATCATCAAACACAGATGTTTCTTGAAGGAGTCAGTAGATCATCAAACACAGAGATGTTTCTTGAAGGAGTCAGTAGATCATCAAACACAGATGTTTCTTGAAGGAGTCAGTAGATCATCAAACACAGATGGTTCTTGAAGGAGTCAGTAGATCATCAAACACAGAGATGTTTCTTGAAGGAGTCAGTAGATCATCAAACACACATGTTTCTTGAAGGAGTCAGTAGATCATCAAACACAGAGATGTTTCTTGAAGGAGTCAGTAGATCATCAAACACAGAGATGTTTCTTGAAGGAGTCAGTAGATCATCAAACACAGAGATGTTTCTTGAAGGAGTCAGTAGATCATCAAACACAGAGATGTTTCTTGAAGGAGTCAGTAGATCATCAAACACAGAGATGTTTCTTGAAGGAGTCAGTAGATCATCAAACACAGAGATGTTTCTTGAAGGAGTCAGTAGATCATCAAACACAGAGATGTTTCTTGAAGGAGTCAGTAGATCATCAAACACAGAGATGTTTCTTGAAGGAGTCAGTAGATCATCAAACACAGATGTTTCTTAAAGGAGTCAGTAGATCATCAAACACAGATGGTTCTTGAAGGAGTCAGTAGATCATCAAACACAGAGATGTTTCTTGAAGGAGTCAGTAGATCATCAAACACACATGTTTCTTGAAGGAGTCAGTAGATCATCAAACACACATGTTTCTTGAAGGAGTCAGTAGATCATCAAACACAGATGTTTCTTGAAGGAGTCAGTAGATCATCAAACACACATGTTTCTTGAAGGAGTCAGTAGATCATCAAACACAGAGATGTTTCTTGAAGGAGTCAGTAGATCATCAAACACACATGTTTCTTGAAGGAGTCAGTAGATCATCAAACACACATGTTTCTTGAAGGAGTCAGTAGATCATCAAACACAGATGTTTCTTGAAGGAGTCAGTAGATCATCAAACACACATGTTTCTTAAAGGAGTCAGTAGATCATCAAACACAGATGTTTCTTGAAGGAGTCAGTAGATCATCAAACACAGATGTTTCTTAAAGGAGTCAGTAGATCATCAAACACACATGTTTCTTGAAGGAGTCAGTAGATCATCAAACACAGAGATGTTTCTTGAAGGAGTCAGTAGATCATCAAACACAGATGTTTCTTAAAGGAGTCAGTAGATCATCAAACACACATGTTTCTTGAAGGAGTCAGTAGATCATCAAACACAGAGATGTTTCTTGAAGGAGTCAGTAGATCATCAAACACAGATGTTTCTTGAAGGAGTCAGTAGATCATCAAACACAGAGATGTTTCTTGAAGGAGTCAGTAGATCATCAAACACAGATGTTTCTTGAAGGAGTCAGTAGATCATCAAACACAGATGTTTCTTGAAGGAGTCAGTAGATCATCAAACACAGATGTTTCTTGAAGGAGTCAGTAGATCATCAAACACAGATGTTTCTTGAAGGAGTCAGTAGATCATCAAACACAGATGTTTCTTAAAGGAGTCAGTAGATCATCAAACACAGATGTTTCTTGAAGGAGTCAGTAGATCATCAAACACAGATGTTTCTTGAAGGAGTCAGTAGATCATCAAACACAGATGTTTCTTGAAGGAGTCAGTAGATCATCAAACACAGATGTTTCTTAAAGGAGTCAGTAGATCATCAAACACACATGTTTCTTGAAGGAGTCAGTAGATCATCAAACACAGATGTTTCTTGAAGGAGTCAGTAGATCATCAAACACAGATGTTTCTTGAAGGAGTCAGTAGATCATCAAACACAGATGTTTCTTGAAGGAGTCAGTAGATCATCAAACACAGATGTTTCTTGAAGGAGTCAGTAGATCATCAAACACAGATGTTTCTTAAAGGAGTCAGTAGATCATCAAACACAGATGTTTCTTGAAGGAGTCAGTAGATCATCAAACACAGATGTTTCTTGAAGGAGTCAGTAGATCATCAAACACAGATGTTTCTTGAAGGAGTCAGTAGATCATCAAACACAGATGTTTCTTGAAGGAGTCAGTAGATCATCAAACACAGATGTTTCTTGAAGGAGTCAGTAGATCATCAAACACAGATGTTTCTTGAAGGAGTCAGTAGATCATCAAACACAGATGTTTCTTGAAGGAGTCAGTAGATCATCAAACACAGATGTTTCTTAAAGGAGTCAGTAGATCATCAAGAGCAAAGAGAGAGAAGATCGTTCCAAAGCTTAGGAGCAACAGCCTGAAAAGATTTCTCTCCTCTGGTCCTGAGTCGTGTGCGTGGAACCATAAGTAGATTCTGATCCACAGACCTCAGAGCCCGAGCTGGGGTGTAAGTCTGGATCAGATCATGAAGGTCTGACCATGAATAGATCTGAAAGTAAGAACCAGAATTTTAAAGTTGATCCTGAAAGAAACTGGAAGCCAGTGAAGAGTTTGAAGGAGAAATGTGAGTTATTCAGTATTATACTGATAGTATATAGTAGTATTACTAGTATGATTTTTTAGTAGTATTACTAGTATGATTTTTTTAGTAGTATTACTAGTATGATTCTTTAGTCGAGTGTGCAGAAAGGCATCATGGGAGTTCAGTGTGTAGTTGGTGTCATAAGTTTATCAGATGAATCTCATGTTGAAGACAAGAAGTTCTGATGTACTTCATCAATCAATAGTACTGCATTACAAAATACTTCCAAATACAGAAGAAACACTTTACTTTCAGAACGTTTTCGTTTTCTAACATTTTTTATTTGATATTATTTATACTTAAACAAGGATAAATCAAGAGAAAAACTATCTTGGCAGCTAATACACTTTTTGTTTAAAGTACATTCATCGATACTATAGTATTATTGAGCGTCTTTGAATACATTTTCATATACAATGTCCTCCTTCTGTTGTCTTGTCTTGAAGACCCTCAACAACAGTATCTAATGTGGCCCCTCAGGGGAATTTAACTGCCAACCCCTGATATATGACACGCCACTAAAAAGCACTCAGGTCCCATAATGTACTGCAACAATTCATAACTGTCAATGATTCAATCACTTCATCCATCTACCTATTCATCCGATCTACGGTATCCATCCCTCCCTCCGTCCGTATGTCCATCCGTCCATCCATCCATCCATCCATCCATCCATCCATCCATCCATCCGTCCGTCCATCCATCATCCATCCATCCATCCATCCGTCCGTCCATCCATCCATCCATCATCCATCATCCATCATCCATCCATCCATCCATCCATCATCCATCCATCCATCCATTCATCCATCCATCCATCCGTCCGTCCGTCCGTCCATCATCCATCCATCCATCCATCCATCCATCCATCCATCATCCATCCATCCATCCATCCATTCATCCATTCATCCATCCATCCATCCGTCCGTCCGTCCATCATCCATCCATCCATCCATCATCCATCCATCCATCCATCCATCCATCATCCATCATCCATCATCCATCCATCCATCCATCCATCCATCATCCATCCATCCATCCATCCATTCATCCATCCATCCGTCCGTCCGTCCGTCCATCATCCATCCATCCATCCATCCATCCATCCGTCCATCCATCATCCATCCATCCAATCATCCTTTCATCCATCCATCCATCCATCTATGGTATCGATGTCGACTATAAAATAAATGTATAAATTAATATACATATATTAAACAGTAATACTAGAACCTGAGATGTACTGAATACTTGAACATCGTCTTCTGAGCGTCGGACCTTCTGGACCACCAGGCATCTGCTCAACCCCCTCGACCCCCCACAACAGGAGCCGCTTCCTTAAACAAGATGAAGACGTCCCAGAGGTCAGGTCACCACCACACTGGAGACGACCCCACGCTGACCCTTTCCAATCCACGCTCAGAATTAATACCAGTAATGGCATCTGTGGCCGAGGACTTCCTGTCAGATCCTGAATTAGGAAACTGACTATTGATCTGAGAAGCTTCACCTTCTTTAAGCACCGCTGGGTTTACGAGGAATCACTTAGAGACACATGACACATGAGGAGACCCACGTCCACACGCTACTACACATATATACTTGTTACTACACTATCACAACACCAGAGTCAAGTACTGGACAATACTACACATATATACTTGTTACTACACTATCACAACACCAGAGTCAAGTACTGGACAATACTACACATATATACTTGTTACTACACTATCACAACACCAGAGTCAAGTACTGGACAATACTACACATATATACTTGTTACTACACTATCACAACACCAGAGTCAAGTACCGGACAATACTACACATATATACTTGTTACTACACTATCACAAAACCAGAGTCAAGTACTGGACAATACTACACAAATATACTTGTTACTACACTATCACAACACCAGAGTCAAGTACTCGACAATACTACATATATATACTTGTTACTACACTATCACAACACCAGAGTCAAGTACTGGACAATACTACACATATATACTTGTTACTACACTATCACAACACCAGAGTCAAGTACAGGACAATACTACACATATATACTTGTTACTACACTATCACAACACCAGAGTCAAGTACTGGACAATACTACACATATATACTTGTTACTACACTATCACAACACCAGAGTCAAGTACTGGACAATACTACACATGTATACTTGTTACTACACTATCACAACACCAGAGTCAAGTACTGGACAATACTACACATATATACTTGTTACTACACTATCACAACACCAGAGTCAAGTACTGGACAATACTACACATATATACTTGTTACTACACTATCACAACACCAGAGTCAAGTACTGGACAATACTACACATATATCCTTGTTACTTCACTATCACAACACCAGAGTCAAGTACTCGACAACTACATATATATACTTGTTACTACACTATCACAACACCAGAGTAAAGTATTGGACAATACTACACATGTATACTTGTTACTACACTATCACAAAACCAGAGTCAAGTACTGGACAATACTACACAAATATACTTGTTACTACACTATCACAACACCAGAGTCAAGTACTCGACAATACTACATATATATACTTGTTACTACACTATCACAACACCAGAGTCAAGTACTGGACAATACCACACATAAATACTTGTTACTACACTATCACAACACCAGAGTCAAGTACTGGACAATACCACACATAAATACTTGTTACTACACTATCACAACACCAGAGTCAAGTACTGGACAATACTACACATATATACTTGTTACTACACTATCACAACACCAGAGTCAAGTACTGGACAATACCACACATAAATACTTGTTACTACACTATCACAACACCAGAGTCAAGTACTGGACAATACTACACATATATACTTGTTACTACACTATCACAACACCAGAGTCAAGTACTGGACAATACTACACATATATACTTGTTACTACACTATCAACACCAGAGTCAAGTACTGGACAATACTACACATATATACTTGTTACTACACTATCACAACACCAGAGTCAAGTACTGGACAATACTACACATATATACTTGTTACTACACTATCACAACACCAGAGTCAAGTACTGGACAATACTACACATATATCCTTGTTACTGCACTATCAACATATATCACTATATATCGTACTCTTTTTAACTTGAACAAAAACAAATGTAGGTGAGAGGTTACACATTTATACGTTCTTTTTGTTATTCAAGTATTTCATTTATTATATTGTAATAAAACTGTGTTACTTCTGCTTTGTTGTGTAAGTTGTGTCGAGTGTAAACGTAAATATATATTTTAACTCATTCAAACACAGTGTTGCCTCTGAAGCTTGTTTTAAATTCTCTAACAAATCCTTACAAAGACTCCTGGATCCAGATGGTTTCCTGGAGCATCAGTCGAGTATCTCGAGCAACGATCAATATTTTATTGAAACTTTTTCTCTCTTGTGTTGCAGACACAGGTAGTGAACGTTACTATCAAAGAAAGTGTACCTTTCAGATGAAGGTCATAAATGTGTGTAAACATGTATGTCAGGATCATGTTGTCGTGAAAACACGTCTCACCTGCTTCACAACACGCGTGTCGGTGCAGCTGCACACGTGTCGTCCACGTGTTTCATCAGCAGAACATGATTGTTGACATATTTCACGGCCGTGTTCCCAGGATTCCTGCTCTCTGCGAACACCTGGTACCTGCTCGCCAGGTGTGGTCTCTGTTGCAGACACAGGTCGAGGGTCACGTGGAGGGAAACACTCGTGGTCGTAATGTTTCGGCAGGTCCACGCCAGCCTCGACGGACGCTGGTCATAATGTTCTGGTCTCCATGAAACCGTCAACAGATTTCGTCGCCTGAGGAGCAGATCAAGGCGGCCATTTTGAATTTGACTGCGATTTGATGAGATCGTCGCCCCTGAGGGATTGTGGGTAAAGTTTCACACCTGGTCAGATGGAAAAAGACTTTTGTTTTTCTTTAATATTATTGTTTATTATTATTGGAAACGATTGTCTTTAAAGTTAAAAACAAACTTAACATCCTATGACGTCAGCACTAACTGTAGAAACACACGATAGTAAATAAACGTATCATTTATGACATATTTAAGTGTCAAAAAGCGAAATGTGCGTCATTACAAACATTGAAAAAAGAACATTTTACGAACCTGGTCGAGATCGAACCGTCAGCAAGAAAACAAGTGTTTACGTGAAATATATAAACGTATTTGAACGTTTCGGTAACCGGAAGTAGCTTTGGAAAAGCGGAAATGCAAACGCGCTTTCAAAATAAAGCGTCAACGGAGCCGAGTGTCGTTAGCGCTTTAAATTCAAAGATTATTTATTAAAGAAACCTTTTGTTTTTCACACACACACATATATATATATATATATATATATATATATATATATATATTTAAATATCAGACTCACGGTTGAGTTTGTGACAAAACAAACACTTTTATTTGATAATAACTCGTTAACTCTTTTGTTTACCAAAGAAAACACAACAATAACAACGATTTACAAAATGTTTATTGTAAATTCTCCACACATTTCATAGAAAAGCCTTCATTACTGCAGTAATGTTTATATTAATGTCATTTTCCCAAAGAAACGTGGATTCAGCTTCTCAAGAACATGTGCAAGAGTTGATTCTTTAGAATAACATCAACTTGAACTCGATGTAAACTCAGAAAGTGTCGTCGACATGTCAATCAAAGTGACGAGCGCTAAAAATAAATCCTTTAAACTCTTTGTTTATTGAAACTTCCTGAGGTAAAGATCGTCCATAAATTAAGAGTTAAAATCAATCACAGCTTCAGGTGGAAAATTCCCTTTTTTGGTGTTTTTTTCACAATAAAACGACGACAAAAGAAGCATAAGATTTAAAAATATACAAATATATACAAGTTCCCTTAGAGACGCGTGTGACGCTCGTCCACCTGAGCACAGGTGAGGCAGGATCTCAAGACAGTTTCAGCTCGTGGAGGTTCAGGTCCAGACGTGGCTCCTACACGAAGAACTGACCCAGCAGGTCCAGGTCCAGGTCCAGGTCCAGGTCCAGACGTGGCTCCTACACGAAGAACTGACCCAGCAGGTCCAGGTCCAGGTCCAGGTCCAGGTCCAGACGTGGCTCCTACACGAAGAACTGACCCAGCAGGTCCAGGTCCAGGTCCAGGTCCAGGTCCAGACGTGGCTCCTACACGAAGAACTGACCCAGCAGGTCCAGGTCCAGGTCCAGGTCCAGGTCCAGACGTGGCTCCTACACGAAGAACTGACCCAGCAGGTCCAGGTCCAGGTCCAGGTCCAGGTCCAGACGTGGCTCCTACACGAAGAACTGACCCAGCAGGTTGGCCAGACCCAGCACGATGAGGAAGCTGTGGAAGACCAAGGAGGGCCAGCTCAGCGCCCCCTGGCGCTTCTGCGACATCATGTGGATCAGAGACGGGAACACGAAGACCAGGGCCAGACCACAGATGGCCCCGGAGTACCTGCAGGTCCAGCAGAGACGAGGAGAACCAGTGAAACCACAGTTTGAGAGTTTATCGTTTTTATAAAGTGAAGAATTATTTCAATAGTAATTGAATGAAAATATGTTTTTAAAATTCACTGAAACACTTTTATTTGACAAATTCAAACCTGTGACTGTTTATATATATCATTTATTTTAAATGTGTATTTCTTTTATAAAGATATATATATATATAGATATATATATAATATGTTGACGTTAAACCTGCCGAGACGTTCAACCGTGACGTCATCACGACGCTCAAAACTCTACAAAGTGACATTTATCAAAATACTTTCCATGGTATTACTCGTGTGTTTAGCATTAGCATCATTAGCTCGAAAACACACAACTGTTTGTATGTTAAAAAATACTGTTTAGTTTTTTAAACTACGTTCAAGTTTAAACCACTACTTATCAGGTGCGCTGTCGCCACCCAGCGTTCGTGGCGTGTACTGCAGCAAAGTGGGCGAATATTAGCAGTTCATTCTAATAAAATAATATTTTAATGATTCATAAAAATAATGAAAATCTGTTGAAAACTCACCGAATAATTGATCCAATGTTGGGATAAAACTTGGCCATGAGAACACCTGCTCCCACGATCAGGATGTTGAACAACAACACATGGATGAAGCTGAGAGAGAGGGTGAGACGGGTGAGAGTGAGACGGGTGAGAGAGTGAGACAGGTGAGAGTGAGACAGGTGAGAGAGTGAGACAGGTGAGAGTGAGACAGGTGAGAGAGTGAGACAGGTGAGCGAGTGAGACAGGTGAGAGTGAGACAGGTGAGAGTGAGACAGGCGAGAGAGTGAGACAGGTGAGAGAGTGAGACAGGTGAGAGTGAGACAGGTGAGAGAGTGAGACAGGTGAGAGTGAGACAGGTGAGAGGGTGAGAGGGTGAGAGAGTGAGACAGGTGAGAGAGTGAGACAGTTGAGCGAGTGCGACGGAGAGTGACGGGTGAGAGGGTGAGACAGGTGAGGGAGTGAGACAGGTGAGAGGGTGAGAGAGTGAGACAGGTGAGAGTGAGACAGGTGAGACAGGTAAGAGTGAGAGGGTGAGACAGGTGAGAGAGTGAGACAGGTGAGAGGGTGAGAGAGTGAGACAGGTGAGAGGGTGAGAGAGTGAGACAGGTGAGAGGGTGAGAGAGTGAGACAGGTGAGAGTGAGACAGGTGAGAGGGTGAGAGAGTGAGACAGGTGAGAGTGAGACAGGTGAGAGGGTGAGAGAGTGAGACAGGTGAGAGAGTGAGACAGGTGAGAGAGTGAGACAGGTGTGACAGGTGAGTGATTATAGATCACATTAGTTATGTTTCACATTCTTCATTATTTCATTCATTTATTCATTCATTCATTCATGGCTTCATTCATTCCTTCATAATTATATTCATTCATTTTTTCATTCATTCCTTCATACATTTGTTTCTTCCTTTCTTCATTCATTATGTCATCCATTATTTCATCCTTTTCTTCATTCCATCCTTCCTTCCTTCCTTCATATGTTCATTCATTCCTTCCTTCCTTCATTAATACGTTCCTTCCTTCCTTCCTTCCTTCATTCATTCATTCATATGTTCATTCCTTCCTTCATACGTTCCTTCCTTCCTTCCTTCCTTCATTCATACGTTCCTTCCTTCCTTCCTTCATTCATACGTTCCTTCCTTCCTTCATTCCTTCATTAATATGTTCATTCATTCCTTCCTTCCTTCATTCATACGTTCATTCCTTCCTTCCTTTCTTCATTCATTAATATGTTCATTCATTCCTTCCTTCCTTCATTCATACGTTCATTCCTTCCTTCCTTCCTTCATTAATATGTTCATTCATTCCTTCCTTCCTTCCTTCATTCATATGTTCATTCCTTCCTTCCTTCATACGTTCCTTCCTTCCTTCATTCATACGTTCCTTCCTTCCTTCATTCATACATTCATTCCTTCCTTCCTTCCTTCATTAATATGTTCATTTATTCCTTCCTTCCTTCATTCATACGTTCATTCCTTCCTTCCTTTCTTCATTCATTAATATGTTCATTCATTCCTTCCTTCCTTCATTCATACATTCATTCCTTCCTTCCTTCCTTCATTAATATGTTCATTCATTCCTTCCTTCCTTCATTCATACGTTCATTCCTTCCTTCCTTCCTTCATTAATATGTTCATTCATTCCTTCCTTCCTTCATTAATATGTTCATTCATTCCTTCCTTACTTCATTCATACGTTCATTCCTTCCTTCCTTCCTTCCTTCATTAATATGTTCATTCCTTCCTTCCTTCCTTCATTAATATGTTCATTCATTCCTTCCTTCCTTCATTAATATGTTCATTCATTCCTTCCTTCCTTCCTTCATTAACATGTTCATTCATTCCTTCATTCCTTCCTTCCTTTCTTCATTAATATGTTCATTCCTTCCTTCCTTCATTCATATTTTCATTCATTCCTTCCTTCCTTCATTAATATGTACATTCCATCCTTCCTTCATTAATATGTTCATTCATTCCTTCCTTCCTTCCTTCATACGTTCATTCCTTCCTTCCTTCATTCATTCGTACATTCCTTCCTTCATTAATATGTTCATTCATTCCTTCCTTCATTCATACATTCCTTCCTTCCTTCCTTCCTTCATTAATATGTTCATTCCTTCCTTCCTTAATTCATTCGTTCATTCCTTCCTTCCTTCCTTCATTAATATGTTCATTCATTCCTTCCTTCCTTCCTTCATTCATACGTTCATTCCTTCCTTCCTTCATTCATACGTTCATTCCTTCCTTCCTTCATTCATTCGTTCATTCCTTCCTTCCTTCCTTCCTTCCTTCATTAATATGTTCATTCATTCCTTCCTTCCTTCCTTCCTTCATTAATATGTTCATTCATTCCTTCCTTCCTTCCTTCCGTCATTAATATGTTCATTCCTTCCTTCCTTCATTAATATGTTCATTCATTCCTTCCTTCCTTCATTAATATGTACATTCCTTCCTTCCTTCATTAATATGTTCATTCATTCCTTCCTTCCTTCCTTTTTTCATACGTTCATTCCTTCCTTCCTTCATTCATTCGTTCATTCCTTCCTTCATTAATATGTTCATTCATTCCTTCCTTCATTCATACATTCCTTCCTTCATTAATATGTTCATTCCTTCCCTCCTTCATTAATATGTTCATTCATTCCTTCCTTCCTTCCTTCATTCATACGTTCATTCCTTCCTTCCTTCATTCATTCGTTCATTCATTCCTTCCTTCATTAATATGTTCATTCATTCCTTCCTTCCTTCCTTCCTTCATTCATACGTTCATTCCTTCCTTCATTCATTCATTCATTCCTTCATTAATATGTTCATTCATTCCTTCCTTCATTCATACATTCATTCCTTCCTTCCTTCATTAATATGTTCATTCCTTCCTTCCTTCATTAATATGTTCATTCATTCCTTCCTTCCTTCCTTCATTCATTAATATGTTCATTCATTCATTCCTTCATTCATACATTCCTTCCTTCCTTCCTTCATTAATATGTTCATTCCTTCCTTCCTTAATTCATTCGTTCATTCCTTCCTTCCTTCATTAATATGTTCATTCATTCCTTCCTTCTTTCCTCACTCATATGTTCATTCCTTCCTTCCTTCATTCATTCGTTCATTCCTTTCTTCCTTCCTTCATTAATATGTTCATTCATTCCTTCCTTCCTTCCGTCATTAATATTTTCATTCCTTCCTTCCTTCATTAATATGTTCATTCATTCCTTCCTTCCTTCCTTCATTCATACGTTCATTCCTTCCTTCCTTCATTCATTCGTTCATTCCTTCCTTCCTTCATTAATATGTTCATTCATTCCTTCCTTCCTTCCTTCATTCATACGTTCATTCCTTCCTTCCTTCATTCATTCGTTCATTCCTTCCTTCCTTCCTTCATTAATATGTTCATTCATTCCTTCCTTCATTCATACGTTCATTCCTTCCTTCCTTCATTCATTCGTTCATTCCTTCCTTCCTTCCTTCATTGATATGTTCATTCATTCCTTCCTTCCTTCCTTCATTCATACGTTCATTCCTTCCTTCCTTCATTGATATGTTCATTCATTCCTTCCTTCCTTCCTTCATTCATACGTTAATTCCTTCCTTCCTGGCCCGCGGATGAGAGGATGAATACCTTGGATATGCGCTGCCAAAGATCTGTCCCATCATCTGGACTCTGACCAGGTAACCCAGCAGAGGGTAAACCGTGATCATCTGGAACAACAAACAGCTTCGAGCCACGAACACCATCACGTCGCTGCTGGGAAAGTTGTCCAGGAAGTTCTGTTGAGGACGAGAGGATACACGCCTTCAGCCCTTCATCAACGCTCATACATCAGTGTCGTCATGGAGAAGTTTTCCCTTTTCAAAAGTTATACTTCTTTCATGTTTTTAAAGATTTTATTTTTTAATAAAATGTATTACTTGAATTATTTATCATTTTTAATTGATAATTGAATTAAATTATTTCTATTTCTATAAACATCAAATGCTTTCAAAATAAATCGATTTTTACAGATCGAGCTTTAGATAATCCTTTAGATAAGTCCTTATTCAACATTTGATTTTATAAAATCGTCTTTTATATAAAATATATAAATGTGTGTATAATAGAGTCTCCAGACAAAAGCAACAGATCACAGAGATACTGATCAAACTGTCAATCATGCGACGACACAGACGATCATGATTAAAACGATACTTTTATATTGAATTTCATTGATAATAAAAACATTTATTTTTGGAATGATTAGATCATCAAACTATGTGTAAACAATATTTATTTGACCTTCATGACGACCTTGAGATGGTGAGAAAGAAGTGAATGAAAGAGTTGAAGGTGAAGATCTTAAAGAAGCGAATAAAAGAGTTGAAGGTGAAGATCTTAAAGAAGCGAATGAAAGAGTTAAAGGGGAAGATCTTAAAGAAGTGAATGATAGAGTTGAAGGTGAAGATCTTAAAGAAGTGAATGAAAGAGTTGAAGGTGAAGATCTTAAAGAAGTGAATGAAAGAGTTGAAGGTGAAGATCTTAAAGAAGCGAATGAAAGAGTTAAAGGTGAAGATCTTAAAGAAGCGAATGAAAGAGTTAAAGGTGAAGATCTTAAAGAAGTGAATGAAAGAGTTGAAGGTGAAGATCTTAAAGAAGCGAATGAAAGAGTTAAAGGTGAAGATCTTAAAGAAGTGAATGATAGAGTTGAAGGTGAAGATCTTAAAGAAGTGAATGAAAGAGTTGAAGGTGAAAATCTTAAAGAAGCGAATGAAAGAGTTGAAGGTGAAGATCTTAAAGAAGCGAATGAAAGAGTTAAAGGTGAAGATCTTAAAGAAGCGAATGAAAGAGTTAAAGGTGAAGATCTTAAAGAAGTGAATGATAGAGTTGAAGGTGAAGATCTTAAAGAAGTGAATGAAAGAGTTGAAGGTGAAGATCTTAAAGAAGCGAATGAAAGAGTTGAAGGTGAAGATCTTAAACAAGTGAATGATAGAGTTGAAGGTGAAGATCTTAAAGAAGTGAATGAAAGAGTTGAAGGTAAAGATCTTAAAGAAGCGAATGAAAGAGTTGAAGGTGAAGATCTTAAAGAAGCGAATGAAAGAGTTGAAGGTGAAGATCTTAAAGAAGCGAATGAAAGAGTTGAAGGTGAAGATCTTACAGGTTCAATGCAGTCTTTGGCCAGAGGAGGAGAAGGAAAGGCAGCGAAGATCATGGATCCGATGTACAAGTACGTCAGTCCCACCAGCAGGTACGCGATCGACAGGTCCCTCACCTGGAACAAGAGTACAAGTACATGTTCAGTGTCATCTGTACTACGTTGTATTTCTATTTGTGTTGTTATATTTGGTTTCTTAATTTTGTATTTTCATTCTGGGCAAGATTTTCTTTTGTATTTTATCAAGTTTGTACTAGTATTTTATCAAGATTGTACTTTAGTATTTTATCAAGATTGTACTTTGGTACTATCAAGATTGTACTTTAGTATTTTATCAAGATTGTACTTTAGTATTTTATCAAAATTGTAATTTAGTATTTTATCAAGATTGTACTTAAGTATTTTATCAAGATTGTACTTTAGTATTATCAAGATTGTACTTTTGTATTTTATCAAGATTGTATTTTAGTATTATCAAGATTGTACTTTAGTATTATCAAGATTGTACTTTAGTATTTTAGTGTCCATTAAATAGAGATTGTACTTTAGTATTTTATCAAGATTGTACTTTAGTATTATCAAGATTGTACTTTAGTATTTTATCAAGATTGTACTTTAGTATTCTCAAGATTGTACTCTAGTATTTTATCAAGATTCTACTCTAGTATTTTAGCATCCATTAAATCAAGATTGTACTTTAGTATTATCAAGATTGTACTTTAGTGTCCATTAAATAGAGATTGTACTTTAGTATTTTATCAAGATTGTACTTTAGTATTATCAAGATTGTACTTTAGTATTTTATCAAGATTGTACTTTAGTATTCTCAAGATTGTACTTTAGTATTCTCAAGATTGTACTCTAGTATTTTATCAAGATTCTACTCTAGTATTTTAGCATCCATTAAATCAAGATTGTACTTTAGTATTTCATCAAGATTGTACTATAGTATTATCAAGATTGTACTTTAGTATTTTAGTGTCCATTAAATAGAGATTGTACTTTAGTATTTTATCAATATTGTACTTTAGTATTATCAAGATTGTACTTTAGTATTTTATCAAGATTGCACTTTAGTATTCTCAAGATTGTACTTTAGTATTTTATCAAGATTTTACTTTAGTATTTTAGCGTCCAATAAATCAAGATTGTACTCTAGTATTTTAGCCTCCATTAAATCAAGATTGTACTAGTATTTTATCAAGATTGTACTTTAGTATTTTATCAAGATTGTACTTTAGTATTCTCAAGATTGTACTTTAGTATTTTATCAAGATTGTACTTTAGTATTTTATCAAGATTGTACATTAGTATTTTAGCGTCCAATAAATCAAGATTGTACTCTAGTATTTTATCAAGATTCTACTCTAGCATTTTAGCATCCATTAAATCAAGATTGTACTTTAGTATTTTATCAAGATTGTACTCTAGCATTTTAGTGTCCATTAAATCAAGATTGTACTAGTATTTTATCAAGATTGTACTAGTATTTTATCAAGATTGTACTGTAGTATTTAAGCGTCCATTAAATCAAGATTGTACTAGTATTTTATCAAGATTGTACTGTAGTATTTTAGCATCCATTAAATCAAGATTGTACTAGTATTTTATCAAGATTGTACTGTAGTATTTTAGCATCCATTAAATCAAGATTGTACTAGTATTTTATCAAGATTGTACTGTAGTATTTAAGCGTCCATTAAATCAAGATTGTACTAGTATTTTATCAAGATTGTACTGTAGTATTTTAGCATCCATTAAATCAAGATTGTACTAGTATTTTATCAAGATTGTACAGTAGTATTTTAGCATCCATTAAATTAAGATTGTACTAGTATTTTATCAAGATTGTACTGTAGTATTTTAGCGTCCATTAAGTTTCCTCCAGATACTCTGGTTTCCTCCCACAGAGTCAAATGTTTCATGAACGTCGTGACGATGAGAACAAATCAGAGTCAAAAACGTCTTCATGAGTTCAGTTCTGAGACAAAACACTTTTGTTCTGTGTTTATTATTGTATTTACCTTAAATACACGTACATATAAGTTCTTGCAGAACATTGAGGTGATATTTACTAATAAAAGTGAAGTGGTCGTCATGGAAACACGACTCACGTTGTTCTCCTGGTGTCGGTTGCTCTTCATCAGCGTGATGATGCAGTTGTGGATGAAGAAGGCGAGCGTCAGGACGCCGGTGAGCTGAGGGAACATCAGCCGGAACTCTGAGGACAACACGTGTCGTCAGTCGTTTGAGCGACGCACACCTTCTACACAAACATCTACACAACTGACGTTCAGGTGTGTTTACCTGGAACGAAGTATTCCGTGGATTCAAACCAGTGGAACTCAAGGTTGATGCCGAGACGGAAGACTTTGGTCGTGACGAGAACGATGAGGTACACGACCGAGATGGTTCCTGTGGAGAGTCACACAACGAGTCACACAACGAGTCACACAAGAGTCACACAACGAGTCACACAAGAGTCACACAAGAGTCACACAAGAGTCACACAACGAGTCACACAACGAGTCACACAACGAGTCATACAAGAGTCACACAACGAGTCACACAACGAGTCATACAAGAGTCACACAACGAGTCACACAACGAGTCACACAAGAGTCACACAACGAGTCACACAACGAGTCACACAACGAGTCACACAACGAGTCACACAACGAGTCACACAACGAGTCATACAAGAGTCATACAAGAGTCACACAACGAGTCACACAACGAGTCACACAAGAGTCACACAACGAGTCACACAACGAGTCACACAAGAGTCACACAACGAGTCACACAAGAGTCACACAACGAGTCACACAAGAGTCACACAACGAGTCACACAACGAGTCACACAAGAGTCACACAACGAGTCACACAACGAGTCACACAAGAGTCACACAACGAGTCACACAACGAGTCACACAACAAGTCACACAAGAGTCACACAAGAGTCACACAACGAGTCACACAACGAGTCACACAACGAGTCACACAACGAGTCACACAAGAGTCACACAAGAGTCACACAACGAGTCACACAACGAGTCACACAAGAGTCACACAAGAGTCACACAACGAGTCACACAACGAGTCACACAACGAGTCACACAACGAGTCACACAACGAGTCACACAACGAGTCACACAACAAGTCACACAACGAGTCACACAAGAGTCACACAACGAGTCACACAACGAGTCACACAACGAGTCACACAACGAGTCACACAACAAGTCACACAACGAGTCACACAAGAGTCACACAACGAGTCACACAACGAGTCACACAACGAGTCACACAACGAGTCATAAAGAGTCACACAACGAGTCACACAACGAGTCATACAAGAGTCACACAACGAGTCACACAACGAGTCATACAACGAGTCATAAAGAGTCACACAACGAGTCACACAACGAGTCACACAACGAGTCACACAACGAGTCACACAACGAGTCACACAACGAGTCACACAACGAGTCATAAAGAGTCACACAACGAGTCACACAACGAGTCATACAAGAGTCACACAACGAGTCACACAACGAGTCACACAAGAGTCACACAACGAGTCACACAACGAGTCACACAACGAGTCACACAAGAGTCACACAAGAGTCACACAACGAGTCACACAACGAGTCATACAAGAGTCACACAACGAGTCACACAACGAGTCACACAACGAGTCATACAAGAGTCACACAACGAGTCATACAAGAGTCACACAACGAGTCATACAACGAGTCATACAAGAGTCAAACAACGAGTCATACAACGAGTCATACAACGAGTCATACAAGAGTCACACAACGAGTCACACAACGAGTCATACAAGAGTCACACAACGAGTCACATAATGGTCACACAACGAGTCATACAAGAGTCACACAAGAGTCACACAACGAGTCACACAAGAGTCACACAAGAGTCACACAACGAGTCATACAAGAGTCACACAAGAGTCAAACAACGAGTCATACAACGAGTCACACAACGAGTCATACAACGAGTCACACAACGAGTCACACAACGAGTCATACAAGAGTCACACAATGAGTCACACAACGAGTCACACAACGAGTCATACAAGAGTCACACAACGAGTCACACAACGAGTCATACAAGAGTCACACAACGAGTCACATAATGGTCACACAACGAGTCACAACGAGTCACACAACGAGTCATACAAGAGTCACACAACGAGTCACATAATAGTCACACAACGAGTCACAACGAGTCACACAACGAGTAACACAAGAGTCACACAACGAGTCACACAACGAGTCACACAAGAGTCACACAACGAGTCACACAACGAGTCACACAACGAGTCACACAACGAGTCATACAAGAGTCACACAACGAGTCACACAACGAGTCATACAAGAGTCACACAACGAGTCATACAACGAGTCATACAAGAGTCAAACAACGAGCCATACAACGAGTCATACAAGAGTCACACAAGAGTCACACAACGAGTCACACAAGAGTCACACAAGTGTCACACAACGAGTCACACAACGAGTCATACAAGAGTCACACAACGAGTCATACAACGAGTCATACAAGAGTCAAACAACGAGTCACACAGCGAGTCATACAACGAGTCATACAAGAGTCAAACGAGTCATACAACGAGTCATACAAGAGTCACACAAGAGTCACACAACGAGTCACACAAGTGTCACACAACGAGTCACACAACGAGTCATACAAGAGTCACACAACGAGTCATACAACGAGTCATACAAGAGTCATACAAGAGTCACACAAGAGTCACACAACGAGTCATACAACGAGTCATACAACGAGTCACACAACGAGTCATACAACGAGTCATACAAGAGTCACACAAGAGTCAAACAACGAGTCATACAACGAGTCACACAACGAGTCATACAACGAGTCACACAACGAGTCACACAACGAGTCACACAACGAGTCACACAAGAGTCACACAACGAGTCACACAATGAGTCACACAACGAGTCACACAACGAGTCATACAAGAGTCACACAACGAGTCACACAACGAGTCATACAAGAGTCACACAACGAGTCACATAATGGTCACACAACGAGTCACAACGAGTCACACAACGAGTCATACAAGAGTCACACAACGAGTCACATAATAGTCACACAACGAGTCACAACGAGTCACACAACGAGTAACACAAGAGTCACACAACGAGTCACACAAGAGTCACACAAGAGTCACACAACGAGTCACACAAGAGTCATACAACGAGTCACACAACGAGTCACACAACGAGTCACACAAGAGTCACACAACGAGTCACACAACGAGTCACACAACGAGTCACACAACGAGTCATACAAGAGTCACACAACGAGTCACACAACGAGTCACACAACGAGTCACACAACGAGTCACACAACGAGTCATACAACAGTCACACAACGAGTCACACAAGAGTCACACAACGAGTCACACAAGAGTCACACAACGAGTCACACAAGAGTCACACAACGAGTCACACAACGAGTCACACAACGAGTCATACAACAAGTCACAACGAGTCACACAACGAGTCACACAAGAGTCACACAACGAGTCACAACGAATCACACAAGTAGTCATACAAGAGTCACACAACGAGTCATACAACGAGTCACACAAGAGTCACACAAGAGTCACACAAGAGTCACACAACGAGTCATACAACGAGTCATACAAGAGTCATACAAGAGTCACACAACGAGTCACACAACGAGTCATACAACGAGTCACAACGAATCACACAAGTAGTCATACAAGAGTCACAACGAGTCATACAACGAGTCACACAAGAGTCACACAACGAGTCACACAAGAGTCACACAACGAGTCACACAACGAGTCATACAAGAGTCACACAACGAGTCATACAACGAGTCATACAAGAGTCACACAACGAGTCATACAACGAGTCATACAACGAGTCATACAAGAGTCACACAAGAGTCAAACAACGAGTCATACAACAAGTCATACAAGAGTCACACAAGAGTCAAACAACGAGTCATACAACAAGTCATACAAGAGTCACACAACGAGTCATACAACGAGTCATACAACGAGTCATACAAGAGTCACACAAGAGTCAAACAACGAGTCATACAACGAGTCATACAAGAGTCACACAAGAGTCAAACAACGAGTCATACAACAAGTCATACAAGAGTCACACAACGAGTCACACAAGAGTCACACAAGAGTCACACAACGAGTCATACAAGAGTCACACAACGAGTCATACAACGAGTCATACAAGAGTCACACAAGAGTCACACAAGAGTCACACAACGAGTCATACAAGATTCACACAACGAGTCACACAACGAGTCACACAACGAGTCATACAAGAGTCACACAACGAGTCATACAACGAGTCATACAACGAGTCATACAAGAGTCACACAACGAGTCACACAACGAGTCATACAACGAGTCATACAAGAATCACACAAGATTCACACAAAAGTCACACGAGTCATACGAGTCATACAAGAGTCACACAACGAGTCACACAACGAGTCATACAAGAGTCACACAAGAGTCACACAACGAGTCATACAACGAGTCATACAAGGGTCACACAACGAGTCACACAACGAGTCATACAACGAGTCATACAAGAGTCACACAACGAGTCATACGAGTCATACAAGAGTCACACAACGAGTCACAACGAATCACGCAACGAGTCATACAAGAGTCACACAACGAGTCATACAAGAGTCACACAAGAGTCACACAACGAGTCATACAAGAGTCACACAACGAGTCATACAACGAGTCACACAAGAGTCACACAACGAGTCATACAAGAGTCACACAAGAGTCACACAAGAGTCACACAACGAGTCATACAACGAGTCACACAACGAGTCACACAACGAGTCATACAAGAGTCACACAACAAGTCACAACGAATCACACAACGAGTCATACAAGAGTCACACAACGAGTCATACAAGAGTCAAACAACGAGTCACACAACGAGTCATACAACGAGTCATACAAGAGTCACACAACGAGTCATACGAGTCATACAAGAGTCACACAACGAGTCATACAAGAGTCACACAAGAGTCACACAACGAGTCATACGAGTCATACAAGAGTCACACAACGAGTCATACAAGAGTCAAACAACGAGTCACAACGAATCACGCAACGAGTCATACAAGAGTCACACAACGAGTCATACAAGAGTCACACAAGAGTCACACAACGAGTCATACAAGAGTCACACAAGAGTCACACAACGAGTCACACAAGAGTCACACAACGAGTCATACAAGAGTCACACAAGAGTCACACAAGAGTCACACAACGAGTCATACGAGTCACACAACGAGTCACACAACGAGTCATACAAGAGTCACACAACGAGTCACAACAAATCACACAACGAGTCATACAAGAGTCACACAACGAGTCATACAAGAGTCACACAACGAGTCACATAATGGTCACACAACGAGTCATACAAGAGTCACACAACGAGTCATACAAGAGTCACACAACGAGTCACATAATGGTCACACAACGAGTCATACAAGAGTCACACAAGAGTCACACAACGAGTCACACAAGAGTCACACAAGAGTCACACAACGAGTCACACAACGAGTCATACAAGAGTCACACAACGAGTCATACAACGAGTCATACAAGAGTCACACAAGAGTCACACAACGAGTCATACAACGAGTCATACAACGAGTCACACAACGAGTCATACAACGAGTCATACAAGAGTCACACAAGAGTCACACAACGAGTCACACAACGAGTCATACAAGAGTCACACAACGAGTCACACAACGAGTCATACAAGAGTCACACAACGAGTCACATAATGGTCACACAACGAGTCACAACGAGTCAAACAACGAGTCATACAACGAGTCACACAACGAGTCATACAACGAGTCACACAACGAGTCACACAACGAGTCATACAAGAGTCACACAATGAGTCACACAACGAGTCACACAACGAGTCATACAAGAGTCACACAACGAGTCACACAACGAGTCATACAAGAGTCACACAACGAGTCACATAATGGTCACACAACGAGTCACAACGAGTCACACAACGAGTCATACAAGAGTCACACAACGAGTCACATAATAGTCACACAACGAGTCACAACGAGTCACACAACGAGTAACACAAGAGTCACACAACGAGTCACACAACGAGTCACACAAGAGTCACACAACGAGTCACACAACGAGTCACACAACGAGTCACACAACGAGTCATACAAGAGTCACACAACGAGTCACACAACGAGTCATACAAGAGTCACACAACGAGTCATACAACGAGTCATACAAGAGTCAAACAACGAGCCATACAACGAGTCATACAAGAGTCACACAAGAGTCACACAACGAGTCACACAAGAGTCACACAAGTGTCACACAACGAGTCACACAACGAGTCATACAAGAGTCACACAACGAGTCACACAACGAGTCATACAAGAGTCACACAACGAGTCATACAACGAGTCATACAAGAGTCAAACAACGAGTCACACAGCGAGTCATACAACGAGTCATACAAGAGTCAAACGAGTCATACAACGAGTCATACAAGAGTCACACAACGAGTCACACAAGTGTCACACAACGAGTCACACAACGAGTCACACAACGAGTCACACAACGAGTCATACAACGAGTCATACAACGAGTCATACAAGAGTCACACAAGAGTCACACAACGAGTCATACAACGAGTCATACAACGAGTCATACAAGAGTCACACAAGAGTCAAACAACGAGTCATACAACGAGTCACACAACGAGTCATACAACGAGTCACACAACGAGTCACACAACGAGTCACACAACGAGTCATACAAGAGTCACACAACGAGTCACACAATGAGTCACACAACGAGTCACACAACGAGTCATACAAGAGTCACACAACGAGTCACACAACGAGTCATACAAGAGTCACACAACGAGTCACATAATGGTCACACAACGAGTCACAACGAGTCACACAACGAGTCATACAAGAGTCACACAACGAGTCACATAATAGTCACACAACGAGTCACAACGAGTCACACAACGAGTAACACAAGAGTCACACAACGAGTCACACAAGAGTCACACAAGAGTCACACAACGAGTCACACAAGAGTCACACAACGAGTCACACAACGAGTCATACAACGAGTCACACAACGAGTCACACAACGAGTCACACAAGAGTCACACAACGAGTCACACAACGAGTCATACAAGAGTCACACAACGAGTCACACAACGAGTCACACAACGAGTCACACAACGAGTCACACAACGAGTCACACAACGAGTCATACAACAGTCACACAACGAGTCACACAAGAGTCACACAACGAGTCACACAAGAGTCACACAATGAGTCACACAAGAGTCACACAACGAGTCACACAACGAGTCACACAACGAGTCAAACAACAAGTCACAACGAGTCACACAACGAGTCACAACGAATCACACAAGTAGTCATACAAGAGTCACACAACGAGTCATACAACGAGTCACACAAGAGTCACACAAGAGTCACACAACGAGTCATACAACGAGTCATACAGGAGTCATACAAGAGTCACACAACGAGTCACACAACGAGTCATACAACGAGTCACAACGAATCACACAAGTAGTCATACAAGAGTCACACAACGAGTCATACAACGAGTCATACAACGAGTCACACAAGAGTCACACAACGAGTCACACAAGAGTCACACAACGAGTCACACAACGAGTCATACAAGAGTCACACAACGAGTCATACAACGAGTCATACAAGAGTCACACAACGAGTCATACAACGAGTCATACAACGAGTCATACAAGAGTCACACAAGAGTCAAACAACGAGTCATACAACAAGTCATACAAGAGTCACACAAGAGTCAAACAACGAGTCATACAACAAGTCATACAAGAGTCACACAACGAGTCATACAACGAGTCATACAAGAGTCACACAAGAGTCAAACAACGAGTCATACAACGAGTCATACAAGAGTCACACAAGAGTCAAACAACGAGTCATACAACAAGTCATACAAGAGTCACACAACGAGTCACACAAGAGTCACACAACGAGTCATACAAGAGTCACACAACGAGTCATACAACGAGTCATACAAGAGTCACACAAGAGTCACACAAGAGTCACACAACGAGTCATACAAGATTCACACAACGAGTCACACAACGAGTCACACAACGAGTCATACAAGAGTCACACAACGAGTCATACAACGAGTCATACAACGAGTCATACAAGAGTCACACAACGAGTCACACAACGAGTCATACAACGAGTCATACAAGAATCACACAAGATTCACACAAAAGTCACACAACGAGTCATACGAGTCATACAAGAGTCACACAACGAGTCACACAACGAGTCATACAAGAGTCACACAAGAGTCACACAACGAGTCATACAACGAGTCATACAAGAGTCACACAACGAGTCACACAACGAGTCATACAACGAGTCATACAAGAGTCACACAACGAGTCATACGAGTCATACAAGAGTCACACAACGAGTCACAACGAATCACGCAACGAGTCATACAAGAGTCACACAACGAGTCATACAAGAGTCACACAAGAGTCACACAACGAGTCATACAAGAGTCACACAACGAGTCATACAACGAGTCACACAAGAGTCACACAACGAGTCATACAAGAGTCACACAAGAGTCACACAAGAGTCACACAACGAGTCATACAACGAGTCACACAACGAGTCACACAACGAGTCATACAAGAGTCACACAACAAGTCACAACGAATCACACAACGAGTCATACAAGAGTCACACAACGAGTCATACAAGAGTCAAACAACGAGTCACACAACGAGTCATACAACGAGTCATACAAGAGTCACACAACGAGTCATACGAGTCATACAAGAGTCACACAACGAGTCATACAAGAGTCACACAAGAGTCACACAACGAGTCATACGAGTCATACAAGAGTCACACAACGAGTCATACAAGAGTCAAACAACGAGTCACAACGAATCACGCAACGAGTCATACAAGAGTCACACAACGAGTCATACAAGAGTCACACAAGAGTCACACAACGAGTCATACAAGAGTCACACAAGAGTCACACAACGAGTCACACAACGAGTCACACAAGAGTCACACAACGAGTCATACAAGAGTCACACAAGAGTCACACAAGAGTCACACAACGAGTCATACGAGTCACACAACGAGTCACACAACGAGTCATACAAGAGTCACACAACGAGTCACAACAAATCACACAACGAGTCATACAAGAGTCACACAACGAGTCATACAAGAGTCACACAACGAGTCATACAAGAGTCACACAACGAGTCATACAACGAGTCACACAACGAGTAACACAACGAGTCATACAAGAGTCACACAACGAGTCACAACGAATCACACAACGAGTCATACAAGAGTCACACAACGAGTCATACAAGAGTCATACAAGAGTCACACAACGAGTCATACAAGAGTCACACAACGAGTCATACAACCAGTCACATAAGAGTCACACAAGAGTCACACAACGAGTCATACAAGAGTCACACAAGAGTCACAACAACAACGAGTCACTCAAGTACACAAGAGTCACAACAACATAAACATATACTCAATATATTCACTGACCCAGGAAGTACATGTTAAATACATAAACATATACTCAATATATTCACTGACCCAGGAAGTACATGTTAAATACATAAACATATACTCAATATATTCACTGACCCAGGAAGTACATGTTAAATACATAAACATATACTCAATATATTCACTGACCCAGGAAGTACATGTTAAATACATAAACATATACTCAATATATTCACTGACCCAGGAAGTACATGTTAAATACATAAACATATACTCAATATATTCACTGACCCAGGAAGTACATGTTAAATACATAAACATATACTCAATATATTCACTGACCCAGGAAGTACATGTTAAATACATATACAAAATATATTCACTGACCCAGGAAGTACATGTTAAATACATAAACATATACTCAATATATTCACTGACCCAGGAAGTACATGTTAAATACATAAACATATACTCAATATATTCACTGACCCAGGAAGTACATGTTAAATACATATACTCAATATATTCACTGACCCAGGAAGTACATGTTAAATACATAAACATATACTCAATATATTCACTGACCCAGGAAGGTGAACCTGGCGAAGAAGGAGGCCGAGCGCAGACACAGCAGCGGCAGCAGCAGCAGGATCAGGTACAGAGGGATGGTGTTGGTTTTGCTCCACCACTGCTCGAAGGAGCTGCTCACGTTGCTGTGGACGGAGGTTGTCGGGTCGAATCCCAGCGAGAGGTTTGCTGGAGGGTTGATGTTGGGGAACGGACAGATGACTGCGGAGGAGAGAGAAGAACAAACTCAAGACGAGCGACAAAAAACACACAATCGTGACACAAAGTGAAGGTTAAACTGTCTGGTGTTACCATGACAACGTCAATCAGAATGATTGACATTTGTGTTTTTTTATTGTGAGACACGTCCGTTGACTTGAATATACATTTAATATCGTTTTATTTTTTATTTATTATTTTTTCTCTCTTTCATGAATCAAATTATTTATCGTGCAATTATTTGATTTATATATTATTATTAAAATCATCTTCTTCCCTAATAATCTCTTTATTTAAATTTTATCACATTTAAAATCATTGTCTTTATTATTCATTTGCAATTAAATGATATTGTTTTTCTAAATAATCATTTTCAAATTATTTAAATCATGTTCTTCCCTCATTATATATTTCTACCTTCAAAAAATAATATAAAATCACATTTAAAATAATTTTCTTTATTATTTTATGCGATTTATTTTTTTAAGAATGGTTTGGTTTTTCACAAATGTATTTTCTTTGTAAAACATAGTTTATTCATCTATTCATTCATATTATAAAATGTATCTCACAAGACATTTGTGTTCGTCTGCTTAATTCCATCATTGCATGTTTAGTAAAGTTGTGTTGTGTTGTGTAAGTTGTGTTTATAGGTAAAGTTGTGTTGTGTTGTGTAAGTTGTGTTTATAGGTAAAGTTGTGTTGTGTTGTGTAAGTTGTGTTTAAAGGTAAAGTTGTGTTGTGTTGTGTAAATTGTGTTTATTGGTAAAGTTGTGACAGATTCTAATCTTGTAGGAAGTGACGACCATATAAGTAATAATTAAAGATTGTACCTTTGTTTGATCCGTTGGTTCCGTACTCTGAATCTGCTGAGCTCACATTGTGAGTGTAGTCTGTGAAGCAGAAGATGTGGGTTTAAAATAACACAGCAGTAACACGGCAGTAAAGCGACAATAACACGGCAGTAACGCGACACCAACACGACGGTAACGCGACGGTAACGCGACGGTAGCGCGACGGTAACGCGACGGTAACGCGACGGTAACGCGACGGTAACGCGACGGTAACGCGACGGTAACGCGGCGGTAACGCGACGGTAACGCGACGGTAACGCGACGGTAACGCGGCGGTAACGCGACGGTAACGCGACGGTAACGCGACGGTAGCGCGACGGTAACGCGACGGTAACGCGACAGTAACGCGACAGTAACGTGACAGTAACGCGACAGTAACGCGACACCAACGGGACAGTAACGCGACACCAACGCGACAGTAACGCGACACCAACGCGACACCAACGCGACAGTAACGCGACAGTAACGCGACAGTAACGCGACACCAACGCGACACCAACGCGACACCAACGGGACACCAACGCGACACCAACGCGACAGTAACGCGACACCAACGCGACACCAACGGGACAGTAACGGGACAGTAACGCGACAGTAACGCGACACCAACGCGACACCAACGGGACAGTAACGCGACAGTAACGCGACACCAACGGGACAGTAACGCAACACCAACGCGACACCAACGCGACACCAACGCGACACCAACGCGACACCAACGCGACACCAACGCGAAACCAACGGGACACCAACGGGACAGTAACGCGACACCAACACAACAGTAACGCGACACCAACGCAACAGTAACGCGACACCAACGGGACAGTAACGCAACAGTAACGCGACACCAACGGGACAGTAACGCGACACCAACGCGACACCAACGCGACAGTAACGCGACACCAACGCGACAGTAACGCGACACCAACGCAACAGTAACGCGACACCAACGCGACAGTAACGCGACACCAACGCAACAGTAACGCGACACCAACGCGACAGTAACGCGACACCAACGCAACAATAACGCGACACCAACGCAACAGTAACGCAACACCAACGGGACAGTAACGCGACAGTAACGCGACAGCAACGCGACAGTAACGCGACAGCAACGCGACACCAACGCAACAGTAACGCGACACCAACGCGACAGTAACGCGACACCACACAACAGTAACGCGACACCAACGCAACAGTAACGCAACACCAACGGGACAGTAACGCGACACCAACGGGACAGTAACGCGACAGTAACGCGACAGTAACGCGACAGTAACGCGACAGTAACGCGACAGTAACGCGACACCAGCGCAACAGTAACGGGACAGTAACGGGACAGTAACGGGACAGTAACGGGACAGTAACGCGGCACGGCAGTAACACGGCAGTAACGCGGCAGTAACACGGCAGTAACACGGCAGTAACGCGGCAGTAACACGGCAGTAACGCGGCAGTAACACGGCAGTACGAATCAGTTCAAGTCCAGGTTTTCGGCATTAAACATCTTTTTTCGTTGTAACAGCACAGTCGCTCCTGTGGTCACGTGCACAGTCGCTCCTGTGGTCACGTGAACAGTCGCTCCTGTGGTCACGTGCACAGTCGCTCCTGTGGTCACGTGCACAGTCGCTCCTGTGGTCACGTGAACAGTCGCACCTGTGGTCACGTGAACAGTCGCACCCGTGGTCACGTGCACAGTCGCACCCATGATCACGTGCACGTCTGTATGAAAGGTCAGGAGTTATTGGTCACAGCTTTTCCATCTCGTAAAATCAAGTTAAAACGCTCGTTATGTTTTACGCGGTGATAAGACCAGAGCCGTTACTGCTGAGATGCTTCATGTACAGACAGTAGAAGATCAGTGACCTGAGAAGAAACACTCACTGTAGATGAACTGGCCAGTGTTGTAGAGGAAGTTGGACATGAGGACCCAGTAGACCACCATGGCTCCCACCAGTGAGACGGTGGAGAAGATCAGGCTGGACCACTGACCAAACTTCCCAAAGTAGTGATGACACACGTCTGGAAACTCCCAGTCGGACGTGTCCACGTAAGCTGCGCAGAAGATCAACACTTTAGAAGAGTCGTGGTTAACACGCTCACAAGTCAGTGTCGTAAAAGAACAGTCATTTCCTGTTGAACAACATCTACACATACTTGCTGTCACAAGTGATCACATCAAGAAAAGTGTTTGGATCATCGGAACAAAATTGAACCTTGACCTTCAACTCACGTATGGATTTGGGCGACTTGAGCGAGATGATGCAACAGTAGAGCATCAACATGCCGGTGAGGACCAGGATGATCATCCCGAAGGTGAAGCCGGACTAGAGAAGAAACAAACCCATGATCAAACACGAAAGAAGAAATGAACCCATGATTAAACACGAAAGAAGAAATGAACCCATGATTAAACACGAGAGAAGAAATGAACCGATGATTAAACACGAAAGAAGAAATGAACCCATGATTAAACAAGAGAAGAAATGAACCCATGATTAAACACGAAAGAAGAAATGAACCCATGATTAAACACAAGAGAAGAAATGAACCCATGATTAAACACGAAAGAAGAAATGAACCCATGATTAAACACGAAAGAAGAAATGAACCCATGATTAAACACAAGAGAAGAAATGAACCCATGATTAAACACGAAAGAAGAAATGAACCCATGATTAAACACGAAAGAAGAAATGAACCCATGATTAAACACAAGAGAAGAAATGAACCCATGATTAAACACGAAAGAAGAAATGAACCCATGATTAAACACGAGAGAAGAAATGAACCCATGATTAAACAAGAGAGAAGAAACGAACCCATGATTAAACACGAGAGAAGAAATGAACCCATGATTAAACACGAGAGAAGAAATGAACCCATGATTAAACACGAGAGAAGAAATGAACCCATGATTAAACACGAGAGAAGAAATGAACCCATGATTAAACACGAAAGAAGAAATGAACCCATGATTAAACACGAGAGAAGAAATGAACCCATGATTAAACACGAGAGAAGAAACAAACCCATGATCAAACACGAAAGAAGAAATGAACCCATGATTAAACACGAAAGAAGAAATGAACCCATGATTAAACACGAGAGAAGAAATGAACCCATGATTAAACACGAGAGAAGAAACAAACCCATGATCAAACACGAAAGAAGAAATGAACCCATGATTAAACACGAAAGAAGAAATGAACCCATGATTAAACACGAGAGAAGAAATGAACCTATGATTAAACACAAGAGAAGAAATGAACCCATGATTAAACACGAGAGAAGAAATGAACCCATGATTAAACACGAGAGAAGAAACGAACCCATGATTAAACACGAGAGAAGAAATGAACCCATGATTAAACACGAGAGAAGAAATGAACCCATGATTAAACACGAGAGAAGAAATGAACCCATGATTAAACACGAGAGAAGAAATGAACCCATGATTAAACACGAGAGAAGAAATGAACCCATGATTAAACACGAAAGAAACAAACCCATGATCAAACACGAAAGAAGAAATGAACCCATGATTAAACACGAGAGAAGAAACAAACCCATGATCAAACACGAAAGAAGAAATGAACCCATGATTAAACACGAAAGAAGAAATGAACCCATGATTAAACACGAGGGAAGAAATGAACCTATGATTAAACACAAGAGAAGAAATGAACCCATGATTAAACACGAGAGAAGAAATGAACCCATGATTAAACACGAGAGAAGAAACGAACCCATGATTAAACACGAGAGAAGAAATGAACCCATGATTAAACACAAGAGAAGAAATGAACCCATGATTAAACACGAGAGAAGAAATGAACCCATGATTAAACACGAGAGAAGAAATGAACCCATGATTAAACACGAAAGAAGAAATGAACCCATGATTAAACACGAGAGAAGAAATGAACCGATGATTAAACACGAAAGAAGAAATGAACCCATGATTAAACAAGAGAAGAAATGAACCCATGATTAAACACGAAAGAAGAAATGAACCCATGATTAAACACAAGAGAAGAAATGAACCCATGATTAAACACGAAAGAAGAAATGAACCCATGATTAAACACGAAAGAAGAAATGAACCCATGATTAAACACAAGAGAAGAAATGAACCCATGATTAAACACGAAAGAAGAAATGAACCCATGATTAAACACGAGAGAAGAAATGAACCCATGATTAAACACGAGAGAAGAAATGAACCCATGATTAAACACTAGAGAAGAAATGAATCTATGATTAAACATGAGAGAAGAAATGAACCCATGATTAAACACAAGAGAAGAAATGAACCTATGATTAAACACAAGAGAAGAAATGAACCTATGATTAAACACAAGAGAAGAAATGAACCCATGATTAAACACGAGAGAAGAAATTAACCCATGATTAAACACGAAATAAGAAATGAACCCATGATTAAACAAGAGAGAAGAAATTAACCAATTATTAAACAGAAGAGAAGAAATGAACCCATGATTAAACACGAGAGAAGAAATGAACCCATGATTAAACACTAGAGAAGAAATTAATCTATGATTAAACACAAGAGAAGAAATGAACCCATGATTAAACACGAGAGAAGAAAAAAAACATGATTAAACACAAAAGAAGAAACAAACCCATGATTAAACACGAGAGAAGAAATGAACCTATGATTAAACACAAGAGAAGAAATGAACCCATTATTAAACACGAGAGAAGAAATTAACCTATGATTAAACACGAGAGAGGAAATTAATCCATGATTAAACACAAGAGAAGAAATGAACCCATGATTAAACACGAGAGAAGAAATGAACCCATGATTAAACACGAGAGAAGAAATGAACCCATGATTAAACACGAGAGAAGAAATGAACCCATGATTAAACACGAGAGAAGAAATGAACCCATGATTAAACACGAGAGAAGAAATTAACTCATGATTAAACACGAAAGAAATGAACCCATAATTAAACACGAGAGAAGAAATGAACCCATGATTAAACACGAAAGAAGAAATGAACCCATGATTAAACAAGAGAGAAGAAATTAACCAATTATTAAACAGAAGAGAAGAAATGAACCGATGATTAAACACGAGAGAAGAAATGAACCCATGATTAAACACTAGAGAATAAATTAATCTATGATTAAACACGAGAGAAGAAATGAACCCATGATTAAACACGAGAGAAGAAAAAAAACATGATTAAACACAAGAGAAGAAACAAACCCATGATTAAACACGAGAGAAGAAATTAACCTATGATTAAACACAAGAGAAGAAATGAACCCATTATTAAACACGAGAGAAGAAATGAACCCATGATTAAACACGAAAGAAGAAATGAACCCATGATTAAACAAGAGAGAAGAAATTAACCAATTATTAAACAGAAGAGAAGAAATGAACCGATGATTAAACACGAGAGAAGAAATTAACCCATGATTAAACACAAGAGAAGAAATGAACCCATTATTAAACACGAGAGAAGAAATGAACCCATGATTAAACACAAGAGAAGAAACAAACCCAAGATTAAACACGAGAGAAGAAATGAACCGATGATTAAACACGAGAGAAGAAATGAACCCATGATTAAACACAAGAGAAGAAATGAACCCATGATTAAACACGAGAGAAGAAATGAACCCATGATTAAACACGAAAGAAGAAATGAACCCATGATTAAACACAAGAGAAGAAATGAACCTATGATTAAACACAAGAGAAGAAATGAACCTATGATTAAACACGAGAGAAGAAATGAACCTATGATTAAACACGAGAGAAGAAATGAACCCATGATTAAACACGAGAGAAGAAAAAAAACATGATTAAACACAAGAGAAGAAACGAACCCATGATTAAACACGAGAGAAGAAATGAACCTATGATTAAACACAAGAGAAGAAATGAACCTATCCTTCAACACGAGAGAAGAAATGAACCCATTATTAAACACAAGAGAAGAAATGAACCCATAATCAGACACAAGAGAAGAAATGAAACCATGATTAAACACGAGAGAAGAAATGAACCCATGATTAAACACAAGAGAAGAAATGAACCCATGATTAAACATGAGAGAAGAAATGAACCCAAGATTAAACACGAGAGAAGAAATGAACCCATGATTAAACAGGAGAGAAGAAATTAACCAATTATTAAACACAAGAGAAGAAATGAACCCATGATTAAACACAAGAGAAGAAATTAACCTATGATTAAACACAAGAGAAGAAATGAACCCATGATTAAACACAAGAGAAGAAATGAACCTATGATTAAACACTAGAGAAGAAATTAACCCATGATTAAACAAGAGAGAAGAAATTAACCAATTATTAAACACAAGAGAAGAAATGAACCCATGATTAAACACAAGAGAAGAAATGAACCTATGATTAAACACGAGAGAAGAAACAAACCCATGATCAAACACGAGAGAAGAAAAAAACTCATGATTAAACACGAGAGAAGAAATGAACCCATGATCGGACACAAGAGAAGAAATGAACCCATTATTAAACACAAGAAGAAAAAAACTCATGATTAAACACGAGAGAAGAAATGAACCCATGATTAAACATGAGAGAAGAAATGAACCCATGATTAAACACAAGAAGAAAAAAACTCATGATTAAACACGAGAGAAGAAATTAACCCATGATTAAACACAAGAGAAGAAACAAACCCATGATCAGACACAAGAGAAGAAATTAACCCATGATTAAACACGAAAGAAGAAATGAACCCATGATCAAACACGAGAGAAGAAACAAACCCATGACCAGACACAAGAGAAGAAATTAACTCATTATTAAACACAAGAGAAGAAATGAACCCATGATTAAACACAAGAGAAGAAATGAACCCATGATTAAACACAAGAGAAGAAATGAACCCATGATTAAACACAAGAGAAGAAATGAACCTATGATTAAACACAAGAGAAGAAATGAACCTATGATTAAACACGAGAGAAGAAATGAACCCATGATTAAACACGAGAGAAGAAAAAAAACATGATTAAACACAAGAGAAGAAACGAACCCATGATTAAACACGAGAGAAGAAATGAACCTATGATTAAACACAAGAGAAGAAATGAACCTATCCTTCAACACGAGAGAAGAAATGAACCCATGATTAAACACAAGAGAAGAAATGAACCCATAATCAGACACAAGAGAAGAAATGAAACCATGATTAAACACGAGAGAAGAAATGAACCCATGATTAAACACAAGAGAAGAAATGAACCCATGATTAAACATGAGAGAAGAAATGAACCCAAGATTAAACATGAGAGAAGAAATGAACCCATGATTAAACAAGAGAGAAGAAATTAACCAATTATTAAACACAAGAGAAGAAATGAACCCATGATTAAACACAAGAGAAGAAATTAACCTATGATTAAACACAAGAGAAGAAATGAACCCATGATTAAACACAAGAGAAGAAATGAACCTATGATTAAACACTAGAGAAGAAATGAACCCATGATTAAACAAGAGAGAAGAAATTAACCAATTATTAAACACAAGAGAAGAAATGAACCCATGATTAAACACAAGAGAAGAAATGAACCTATGATTAAACACGAGAGAAGAAACAAACCCATGATCAAACACGAGAGAAGAAAAAAACTCATGATTAAACACGAGAGAAGAAATGAACCCATGATCGGACACAAGAGAAGAAATGAACCCATTATTAAACACAAGAAGAAAAAAACTCATGATTAAACACGAGAGAAGAAATGAACCCATGATTAAACATGAGAGAAGAAATGAACCCATGATTAAACACAAGAAGAAAAAAACTCATGATTAAACACGAGAGAAGAAATTAACCCATGATTAAACACAAGAGAAGAAACAAACCCATGATCAGACACAAGAGAAGAAATTAACCCATGATTAAACACGAAAGAAGAAATGAACCCATGATTAAACACGAGAGAAGAAACAAACCCATGATCAGACACAAGAGAAGAAATTAACCCATTATTAAACACAAGAGAAGAAATGAACCCATGATTAAACACAAGAGAAGAAATGAACCCATGATTAAACACAAGAGAAGAAATGAACCCATGATTAAACACAAGAGAAGAAATGAACCCATGATTAAACACAAGAGAAGAAATGAACCCATGATCAAACACATGAGTTCACGTTCTAAAGCTAGGTTAAAAGTGTATTTTCAAAGGTGAAGACGATGAAAGTACTTGAGTTAAGGTTCACCTGCTTGATGCCCCAGGGGATGCTGAGGATGGACGTTCCCATCATGGTGTTCCAGATCGCAAATCTGTGCAGAGAGAGAGACAATTAGGATCCAAGGGCTCAGAGGGAGGTTCGTGTGGTGACCAACATGGTGATGATGCTCGGGTTCTTGGCCACGTTGTCGGAGCTGGCCACTTTAAAGGCGGAGCCCAGCGGACTGTAGATGTAGATGTCTTCAGCGGGGGGGATCACGTGGTCGGGGGGGCTCTGTCGGGAAACAAGACCACCTTCATTCTCCTCATTTACTTTATATACTTTTACAAATGTGCAGGTTTACGAAGCATCAAAGGCATGAAGTCATGACGTCACTGCGAGCGCAGACCTGCACCGAGCAGCTCCTTTTGTCCCAATATTATTGTTTATTTTATCCGTTGAATTAGATCATTTTCTTAGCATTTACATCTCAATCGTTAATATGGTCACAGAACTCGCTCGCACAACACACTGATGGAGCGAAAGAATCTGTGTTTCCATCATCGACGAATACTTGTTGACAAACAAACACGGATGTTGCCGTTATTTCATTGGAGATGATTGAAAATATCAATTGAAATATAAATGGTTTGAAAAAATACTTCAATTATCTTTAACTCGTTCAACATGTTCCACACCGAGAGCTCCAGGTGTTTGAGGAGCTGCAGGTGTGAGCCCTGAATGATTGACAGTCGTACCAGCAGGCGGTCGGAGGATCCGGTCAGTTTACTGTAGTAATGGACTCTGCTGTTGAGAACCGCCGCCTCAGCAGAAACTCTGTCCTGCGGCTCAGACATGAGGTGTCGAGGATCCACATGGAAGGGTCTGAAGGAGACAAACATATATATGACTGTACCTGACGGTTATTGAATAACATTTACACTTTTTATGTTAAAAATGTTAGTTTAGTTACATTATAGTTGAAAATTGTTTGATTATAGTTTAAATTGTTTGATTATAGTTGAAAATTGTTTGATTATAGTTTAAATTGTTTGATTATAGTTGAAAATAGTTTGATTATAGTTTAAATTGTTTGATTATAGTTGAAAATAGTTTGATTATAGTTGAAAATTGTTGGATTATAGTTTAAATTGTTTGATTATAGTTGAAAATAGTTTGATTATAGTTGAAAATTGTTGGATTATAGTTGAAAATTGTTTGATTATAGTTGAAAATTGTTTGATTATAGTTGAAAATTGTTTGATTATCGTTGAAAATTGTTTGATTATCGTTGAAAATTGTTGGATTATAGTTGAAAATTGTTTGATTATAGTTAAAATAGTTTGATTATAGTTAAAATAGTTTGATTATAGTTGAAAATTGTTTGATTATAGTTAAAATAGTTTGATTATAGTTAAAATAGTTTGATTATAGTTGAAAATAGTTTGATTATAGTTGAAAATTGTTTGATTATAGTTGAAAATTGTTTGATTATAGTTGAAAATTGTTGGATTATAGTTGAAAATAGTTTGATTATAGTTGAAAATTGTTGGATTATAGTTGAAAATAGTTTGATTATAGTTGAAAATTGTTGGATTATAGTTGAAAATTGTTTGATTATAGTTGAAAATTGTTTGATTATAGTTGAAAATTGTTTGATTATAGTTGAAAATTGTTGGATTATAGTTGAAAATTGTTGGATTATAGTTGAAAATTGTTTGATTATAGTTGAAAATAGTTTGATTATAGTTGAAAATTGTTGGATTATAGTTGAAAATTGTTGGATTATAGTTGAAAATTGTTTGATTATCGTTGAAAATTGTTTGATTATAGTTGAAAATTGTTTGATTATAGTTGAAAATTGTTTGATTATAGTTGAAAATTGTTTGATTATAGTTGAAAATTGTTTGATTATAGTTGAAAATTGTTAGATTATAGTTGAAAATTTTTGATTATAGTTGAAAATTGTTTGATTATAGTTTAAATTGTTTGATTATAGTTAAAATAGTTTGATTATAGTTGAAAATAGTTTGATTATAGTTGAATATTGTTTGATTATAGTTGAAAATAGTTTGATTCTAGTTGAAAATTGTTTGTTTATAGTTGAAAATTGTTTGATTATAGTTTAAATTGTTTGATTATAGTTAAAATAGTTTGATTATAGTTGAAAATTGTTTGATTATAGTTGAAAATTGTTTGATTATAGTTTAAATTGTTTGATTATAGTTAAAATAGTTTGATTATAGTTGAAAATAGTTTGATTATAGTTGAAAATTGTTTGATTATAGTTTAAATTGTTTGATTATAATTGAAAATTGTTTGATTATAGTTGAAAATTGTTTGATTATAGTTTAAATTGTTTGATTATAGTTGAAAATTGTTTGATTATAGTTTAAATTGTTTGATTATAATTGAAAATTGTTTGATTATAGTTTAAATTGTTTGATTATAATTGAAAATTGTTTGATTATAGTTTAAATTGTTTGATTATAGTTGAAAATTGTTTGATTATAGTTTAAATTGTTTGATTATAATTGAAAATTGTTTGATTATAGTTGAAAATAGTTTGATTATAGTTGAAAATAGTTTGATTATAGTTGAAAATAGTTTGATTATAGTTGAAAATTGTTTGATTATAGTTTAAATTGTTTGATTATAGTTAAAATAGTTTGATTATAGTTGAAAATTGTTTGATTATAGTTGAAAATTGTTTGATTATAGTTTAAATTGTTTGATTATAGTTAAAATAGTTTGATTATAGTTGAAAATAGTTTGATTATAGTTGAAAATTGTTTGATTATAGTTTAAATTGTTTGATTATAATTGAAAATTGTTTGATTATAGTTGAAAATTGTTTGATTATAGTTTAAATTGTTTGATTATAGTTGAAAATTGTTTGATTATAGTTTAAATTGTTTGATTATAATTGAAAATTGTTTGATTATAGTTTAAATTGTTTGATTATAATTGAAAATTGTTTGATTATAGTTTAAATTGTTTGATTATAGTTGAAAATTGTTTGATTATAGTTTAAATTGTTTGATTATAATTGAAAATTGTTTGATTATAGTTGAAAATTGTTGGATTATAGTTGAAAATAGTTTGATTATAGTTGAAAATAGTTTGATTATAGTTGAAAATTGTTTGATTATAGTTGAAAATTGTTTGATTATAGTTGAAAATGATGTGTTCATGGATGACCAACATTAATTCACATATAAAAGTGTTTGATAACATGAAAATGTTTATTTATAGATAAAACTCTCATAATGTACGTGAATTTTAAAAATGGAAACATTAACTTTTCGTCACTGAAGACTCAGACTAAGATTTCTGAAAACAATGTTTTCTTTTTTGTATTTTTGGAAGAAACTTTTTCAAAAAGAAGTTGAACATAATCAAGAACATGTTGATATAATAGTTAAATGTCAGTAGATTGAACGAGAAGTAAGTAAGTAATATTTGTAGGTAGAACGTTTTCAAGCATTAATCTTCAGACGTGGTTGAATATATTTACAGTCAAGGATTATTGGGTTAATTTAACAGAAGATTTGAGGTTGGAAACCAACACGTGGACTCCAGGAACCTTCATCGCTGCACCTGATGGTCAGGACGTGTTAAATACCAAAGTGGATTAAAACTGGAGTCGAGGTCGCATGAACTCAAGAGTCAGTCTTGCATTTTAGAGTCAACTTGACAACAGTTTCCTGGAAGAACAAGCCAGTGTTAAAACACAGTCTTGTGTTCATGACTGGGTTTATAAGAATAGCTACAACTGATACACACACACACACCTGACAAACACACCTGACAAACACACACCTGACGCACACATAATGCTAACACAATAATACCATAATGCTAACATAACAATACCAAAATGCTAACATAACAATACCATAATGCTAATATAACAATACCATAATGCTAAGACAATGCTAACATAACAATACCATAATGCTAACATAACAATACCATAATGCTAACATAACAATACCATAATGCTAATATAACAATACCATAATGCTAAGACAATGCTAACATAACAATACCATAATGCTAACATAACAATACCATAATGCTAAGACAATGCTAACACAACAATACCATAATGCTAACACAACAATACCATAATGCAGAATATAATATAATATAATATATATATATATATATATATATATATATATATATAAATATATATATATATATATATATATATATATATATATATATATATATATATATATATAAATATATAATATAATGCATAGTGCACGAATGCTCCTACCCAGGTGCAAAACAAATAGACTCAGGGACTCATTCATTCCTCGGGCTATTAAATTGTACAATTCTGAGTTCGGGGGCAGGAGTGGAGTGAAAGTATCTGGATGTTCTGTTCCATGTTAGTCTGTATCCTTTGTCTTTGTTGTTTTTCTTTGACCTATGTTCTTTATCTTTATCTTTATACTTAGATTGTGTCTTCTTGTTCTTTTTCTCTTTATGTTCATCTTATTTTATTGGCTATTGGAAAATAAAAAAATTCCCGAAGGAGACCTCCTGAGGGATCAATAAAGTTTTACCTTACCTTACCTTAATGCTAACATAACAATACCATAATGTTAAGACAATGCTAACATAACAACACCATAATGCTAACATAACAATACCATAATGCTAACATAACAATACCATAATGCTAAGACAAAGCTAACATAACAATACCATAATGCTAAGACAATGCTAACATAACAATACCATAATGCTAAGACAATGCTAACATAACAATACCATAATGCTAAGACAATGCTAACATAACAATACCATAATGCTAAGACAATGCTAACATAACAATACCATAATGCTGAGACAATGCTAACATAACAATACCATAATGCTAAGACAATGCTAACATAACAATACCATAATGCTAAGACAATGCTAACATAACAATACCATAATGCTAAGACAATGCTAACATAACAATACCATAATGCTAAGACAATGCTAACATAACAATACCATAATGCTAAGACAATGCTAACAGTTAGCCACCAGACGAGTATCCATCACAATAGTCTTCTGAAGATCTTTGGATCTACACTCGACCTTCATGACCTTCACACACACATTCTGAGGATTGTGAGTCACGGATGTGAAAGTCGTCTTCCTTGAATTTCTCTTGATTGATTCTTATCCAGGCGTTAAATTCCAACTGATTATGAGCCTCACCTTGAGTTGAAAGGTCAAAAGGTCACGTCTGTGTTTTGGAGGTGAAGGTCGAGTCTCATTGAATATATATGCGTGTGCGTGTGTGTGTGTGTGTTTGTGTGTTTGTGTGTTTGTTTACCTTTTGACCTTGAAGTCCAGCGAGTCCGTGGATCCCTGGTGTGAAGAATAACTTCCAACATTGTGCTGAGAGGTCAAGAGAGGTCGCGCTTCTTCCTCCATGTTCCTCACACGACTGCAACACAATTGTTACACAAACATCATCACACGACTGCAACACAATTGTTACACAAACATCATCACACGACTGCAACACAATTGTTACACAAACATCATCACACGACTGCAACAACAATGGTTACACAGATTCAACATAATTACTGACATGTTGGATTAGATTTGACATAAATACTGACATGTTGGATTAGATTTGACATGATGAATTAGATTTGACATACATACTGACATGTTGGATTATATTTGACATAATTACTGACATCTTGGATTATATTTGACTTAAATACTGACATGTTGGATTAGATTTGTCATAAATACTGACATGTTGGATTAGATTTGACATGATGAATTAGATTTGACATACATACTGACATGTTGGATTATATTTGACATAATTACTGACATCTTGGATTATATTTGACTTAAATACTGACATGTTGGATTAGATTTGTCATAAATACTGACATGTTGAATTAGATTTGACATAAATGCTGACATGATGAATTAGATTTGACATAAATACTGACATGTTGGATTAGATTTGACATAATTACTGACATCTTGGATTAGATTTGATTTAAATACTGACATGTTGGATTAGATTTGACATAAATACTGACTTGTTGGATTAGATTTGACATAAATACTGACATGTTGGATTGGATTTGGCATAAATACTGACATGTTGGATTGGATTTGACATAAATACTGACATGTTGGATTAGATTTGACATAAATACTGACATGTTGGATTAGATTTGACATAAATACTGACATATTAGATTTAACATAAATACTGACTTGATGAATTAGATTGAACATAAATACTGACATGTTGGATTAGATTTGACATAAATACTGACATGATATTAGATTGAACATAAATACTGACATGTTGGATTAGATTTGACATAAATACTGACATGTTGGATTAGATTTGACATAAATACTGACATGATGAATTAGATTTAACATAAATACTGACATGTTGGATAAGATTTGACATAAATACTGACATGTTGGATTAGATTTGGCATAAATACTGACGTGATATTGATTGAACATAAATACTGACATGATGAATTAGATTTAACATAAATACTGACATGTTGGATTAGATTTGACATAAATACTGACATGTTGGAATAGATTCGGCATAAATACTGACATGTTGGATTAGATTTGACATAAATACTGACATGTTGGATTAGATTTGACATAAATACTGACATGTTGGATTAGATTTGACATAAATACTGACATGATGAATTAGATTTGACATAAATACTGACATGTTGGATTAGATTTGACATAAATACTGACATGTTGGATTAGATTTGGCATAAATACGGACATGTTGGATTCGATTTGACATAAATACTGACATGTTGGATTAGATTTGACATAAATACTGACATGTTGGATTAGATTTGACATAAATATTGACATGTTGGATTAGATTTGCCATAATTACTGACATGATGAATTAGATTTGACATTAATACTGACATGTTGGATTAGATTTGACATAAATACTGACTTGATTAATTAGATTTGACATAAATACTGACATTTAGAATTCGATTTGACATAAATACTGACATGTTGGATTGGATTTGACATAATTACTGACATCTTGGATTATATTTGACTTAAATACTGACATGTTGGATTAGATTTGACATAAATACTGACATGTTGGATTAGATTTGACATAAATACTGACGTTGGATTAGATTTGACATAAATACTGACATGTTGGATTGGATTTGACATAAATACTGACATGTTGGATTATATTTGACATAAATACTGACATGTTGGATTATATTTGACATAATTACTGACATCTTGGATTAGATTTGACATAAATACTGACATGATATTAGATTGAACATAAATACTGACATGTTGGATTAGATTTGACATAAATACTGACATGTTGGATTAGATTTGACATAAATACTGACATGATGAATTAGATTTAACATAAATACTGACATGTTGGATAAGATTTGACATAAATACTGACATGTTGGATTAGATTTGGCATAAATACTGACATGATGAATTAGATTTAACATAAATACTGACATGATGAATTAGATTTAACATAAATACTGACATGTTGGATTAGATTTGACATAAATACTGACATGTTGGATTAGATTTGACATAAATACTGACATGTTGGATTATATTTGGCATAAATACTGACATGTTGGATTAGATTTGACATAAATACTGACATGTTGGATTAGATTTGACATAAATACTGACATGTTGGATTAGATTTGACATAAATACTGACATGTTGGATTACATTTAACATAAATACTGACTTGATGAATTAGATTTAACATAAATACTGACATGTTGGATTATATTTGGCATAAATACTGACATGATATTAGATTGAACATAAATACTGACATGTTGGATTAGATTTGACATAAATACTGACATGTTGGATTATATTTGACATAAATACTGACATGATGAATTAGATTTAACATAAATACTGACATGTTGGATAAGATTTGACATAAATACTGACATGTTGGATTAGATTTGGCATAAATACTGACGTGATATTGATTGAACATAAATACTGACATGATGAATTAGATTTAACATAAATACTGACATGTTGGATTAGATTTGACATAAATACTGACATGTTGGATTAGATTTGACATAAATACTGACATGATGAATTAGATTTAACATAAATACTGACATGTTGGATAAGATTTGACATAAATACTGACATGTTGGATTAGATTTGGCATAAATACTGACATGATGAATTAGATTTAACATAAATACTGACATGATGAATTAGATTTAACATAAATACTGACATGATGAATTAGATTTAACATAAATACTGACATGTTGGATTAGATTTGACATAAATACTGACATGTTGGATTAGATTTGACATAAATACTGACATGTTGGATTATATTTGGCATAAATACTGACATGTTGGATTAGATTTGACATAAATACTGACATGTTGGATTAGATTTGACATAAATACTGACATGTTGGATTATATTTGACATAAATACTGACATGTTGGATTACATTTAACATAAATACTGACTTGATGAATTAGATTTAACATAAATACTGACATGTTGGATTAGATTTTACATAAATACTGACATGATATTAGATTGAACATAAATACTGACATGTTGGATTAGATTTCACATAAATACTGACATGTTGGATTAGATTTGACATAAATATTGACATGTTGGATTAGATTTGACATAATTACTGACATGATGAATTAGATTTGACATAAATACTGACATGTTGGATAAGATTTGACATAAATACTGACATGTTGGATTAGATTTGACATAAATACTGACGTGATATTGATTGAACATAAATACTGACATGATGAATTAGATTTAACATAAATACTGACATGTTGGATTAGATTTGACATAAATACTGACATGTTGGATTAGATTTGGCATAAATACTGACATGTTGGATTCGATTTGACATAAATACTGACATGTTGGATTAGATTTGACATAAATACTGACATGTTGGATTAGATTTGACATAAATACTGACATGATATTAGATTTAACATAAATACTGACTTGATGAATTAGATTTAACATAAATACTGACATGTTGGATTAGATTTGACATAAATACTGACATGTTGGATTAGATTTGGCATAAATACTGACATGTTGGATTCGATTTGACATAAATACTGACATGTTGGATTAGATTTGACATAAATACTGACATGTTGGATTAGATTTGACATAAATATTGACATGTTGGATTACATTTGACATAATTACTGACATGATGAATTAGATTTGACATAAATACTGACATGTTGGATTAGATTTGACATAAATACTGACTTGATGAATTAGATTTGACATAAATACTGACATTTAGAATTAGATTTCACATTAATACTGACATGTTGGATTAGATTTGACATAAATATTGACATGTTGGATTAGATTTGACATAATTACTGACATGATGAATTAGATTTCACATAAATACTGACATGTTGGATTAGATTTCACATAAATACTGACATGTTAGATTAGATTTGCCATAAATACTGACATGATATTAGATTTAACATAAATACTGACATGATATTAGATTTAACATAAATACTGACTTGATGAATTAGATTTAACATAAATACTGACATGTTGGATTAGATTTGACATAAATACTGACATGTTGGATTAGATTTGACATAAATACTGACATGATATTAGATTTAACATAAATACTGACTTGATGAATTAGATTTAACATAAATACTGACATGTTGGATTAGATTTGACATAAATACTGACATGTTGGATTAGATTTGACATAAATACTGACATGATATTAGATTTAACATAAATACTGACTTGATGAATTAGATTTGACATAAATACTGACATGTTGGATTAGATTTGACATAAATACTGACGTGATGAATTGGATTTGATTAAAATGCTGACATGTTGGATTAGATTTGACATAAATACTGACATGATGAATTGGATTTGATTAAAATGCTGACATGTTGGATTAGATTTGACATAAATACTGACATGATGAATTGGATTTGATTAAAATGCTGGCATGTTGGATTAGATTTGACATAAATACTGACGTGATGAATTGGATTTGATTAAAATGCTGACATGTTGGATTAGATTTGACATAAATACTGACATGTTCGATTAGATTTGACATAAATACTGACGTGATGAATTGGATTTGATTAAAATGCTGACATGTTGGATTAGATTTGACATAAATACTGACATGATGAATTGGATTTGATTAAAATGCTGACATGTTGGATTAGATTTGACATAAATACTGACATGATGAATTGGATTTGATTAAAATGCTGACATGTTGGATTAGATTTGACATAAATACTGACATGTTGGATTAGATTTGACATAAATACTGACATGATGAATTAGATTTAACATAAATACTGACATGTTGGATAAGATTTGACATAAATACTGACATGTTGGATTAGATTTGGCATAAATACTGACATGATGAATTAGATTTAACATAAATACTGACATGATGAATTAGATTTAACATAAATACTGACATGTTGGATTAGATTTGACATAAATACTGACATGTTGGATTAGATTTGACATAAATACTGACATGTTGGATTATATTTGGCATAAATACTGACATGTTGGATTAGATTTGACATAAATACTGACATGTTGGATTAGATTTGACATAAATACTGACATGTTGGATTAGATTTGACATAAATACTGACATGTTGGATTACATTTAACATAAATACTGACTTGATGAATTAGATTTAACATAAATACTGACATGTTGGATTATATTTGGCATAAATACTGACATGATATTAGATTGAACATAAATACTGACATGTTGGATTAGATTTGACATAAATACTGACATGTTGGATTATATTTGACATAAATACTGACATGATGAATTAGATTTAACATAAATACTGACATGTTGGATAAGATTTGACATAAATACTGACATGTTGGATTAGATTTGGCATAAATACTGACGTGATATTGATTGAACATAAATACTGACATGATGAATTCGATTTAACATAAATACTGACATGTTGGATTAGATTTGACATAAATACTGACATGTTGGATTAGATTTGACATAAATACTGACATGATGAATTAGATTTAACATAAATACTGACATGTTGGATAAGATTTGACATAAATACTGACATGTTGGATTAGATTTGGCATAAATACTGACATGATGAATTAGATTTAACATAAATACTGACATGATGAATTAGATTTAACATAAATACTGACATGTTGGATTAGATTTGACATAAATACTGACATGTTGGATTAGATTTGACATAAATACTGACATGTTGGATTATATTTGGCATAAATACTGACATGTTGGATTAGATTTGACATAAATACTGACATGTTGGATTAGATTTGACATAAATACTGACATGTTGGATTATATTTGACATAAATACTGACATGTTGGATTACATTTAACATAAATACTGACTTGATGAATTAGATTTAACATAAATACTGACATGTTGGATTAGATTTTACATAAATACTGACATGATATTAGATTGAACATAAATACTGACATGTTGGATTAGATTTCACATAAATACTGACATGTTGGATTAGATTTGACATAAATATTGACATGTTGGATTAGATTTGACATAATTACTGACATGATGAATTAGATTTGACATAAATACTGACATGTTGGATAAGATTTGACATAAATACTGACATGTTGGATTAGATTTGACATAAATACTGACGTGATATTGATTGAACATAAATACTGACATGATGAATTAGATTTAACATAAATACTGACATGTTGGATTAGATTTGACATAAATACTGACATGTTGGATTAGATTTGGCATAAATACTGACATGTTGGATTCGATTTGACATAAATACTGACATGTTGGATTAGATTTGACATAAATACTGACATGTTGGATTAGATTTGACATAAATACTGACATGATATTAGATTTAACATAAATACTGACTTGATGAATTAGATTTAACATAAATACTGACATGTTGGATTAGATTTGACATAAATACTGACATGTTGGATTAGATTTGGCATAAATACTGACATGTTGGATTCGATTTGACATAAATACTGACATGTTGGATTAGATTTGACATAAATACTGACATGTTGGATTAGATTTGACATAAATATTGACATGTTGGATTACATTTGACATAATTACTGACATGATGAATTAGATTTGACATAAATACTGACATGTTGGATTAGATTTGACATAAATACTGACTTGATGAATTAGATTTGACATAAATACTGACATTTAGAATTAGATTTCACATTAATACTGACATGTTGGATTAGATTTGACATAAATATTGACATGTTGGATTAGATTTGACATAATTACTGACATGATGAATTAGATTTCACATAAATACTGACATGTTGGATTAGATTTCACATAAATACTGACATGTTAGATTAGATTTGCCATAAATACTGACATGATATTAGATTTAACATAAATACTGACATGATATTAGATTTAACATAAATACTGACTTGATGAATTAGATTTAACATAAATACTGACATGTTGGATTAGATTTGACATAAATACTGACATGTTGGATTAGATTTGACATAAATACTGACATGATATTAGATTTAACATAAATACTGACTTGATGAATTAGATTTAACATAAATACTGACATGTTGGATTAGATTTGACATAAATACTGACATGTTGGATTAGATTTGACATAAATACTGACATGATATTAGATTTAACATAAATACTGACTTGATGAATTAGATTTGACATAAATACTGACATGTTGGATTAGATTTGACATAAATACTGACGTGATGAATTGGATTTGATTAAAATGCTGACATGTTGGATTAGATTTGACATAAATACTGACATGATGAATTGGATTTGATTAAAATGCTGACATGTTGGATTAGATTTGACATAAATACTGACATGATGAATTGGATTTGATTAAAATGCTGACATGTTGGATTAGATTTGACATAAATACTGACATGATGAATTGGATTTGATTAAAATGCTGACATGTTGGATTAGATTTGACATAAATACTGACATGATGAATTGGATTTGATTAAAATGCTGACATGTTGGATACCATTTGACATAAAACAACATTGAAAACATCAGGAAGTCTTTGTTTCTCAACATGAAGTGCTGAGTCTGCGATCGAGACTCGGCTCAATAGGTCCAACAGTGAGTCACTCAAACCTCCAGACAGTGTTTATCGACCACAACAGACCAAGAATTCTTGAAATACTCACAGATTGTTGAGTTCCTGTCGAGTCAGCAAAGATCCAGACTCTCTCTCGTCATTTCATTTTCCCGCCGCGACAACCAGCTGTGACTGAAGTCTGTGGAGAAGTTTGTGTTTGACGGACATTAAGGTTCGCCTGGAGCGACAACACAACAGACTCTTGTTGTTTGCGACCGGCCTCCTCTTCCTCTCGCCTGTTTTGATTGTGCTCCACGCGCAGTAAACCCCCAAATAATTCTGCCAGAACTGCTCGGAGCCTCTTCTTCTGATGGGTTTATGGCGTAGAGTTGCAATATCGCCACCTACTGGTTTGGAGTGTGAGTCAGAATCTAATGTTTCCCTTTATTTTAAATATTCTATAGATAAATAAATGATTGTAAATTGAAAAGATGTTATAATATATGAATTAATGTTGTTCTTCTAAGATAATCAAGTTCTAAATCATAACAGTTTCACTGGAATCAATGTATTTTTTAAATCCATTTTTAAATTAATAATTGGTGTTTCTCAAAAAAGAAAGACGAACAGTTTTATTAACGTCGACTCTAACTTGACTGACACATGAATCATTCGAGACAAACTTACTTACTTTCTTACTTCATGTCGTCGTGTTTTGGTCAAACAGCGCCTCCTGGCGGAATGTTGGTGTTTCTACGTTTGTGAGGCTTTGGAATTCAAACCTGCGACTTCTGTCCTGTTTACAAGCAGATCAATAATCATAATAATAATAATAATTTCTAACATGTGAAGAATACAGAAGTAAATGTAACAACAGATTTACAGGATTGTTGTTATATTGTTATTATTATTATTATTTTATTTATTATTTTTAAATACGTGTTATTATAAATGTAATTATAATTTAAATAATATTGTTATTATTAGAGTGAAGAAGAACAAATGACTATCAGAAGTGGTTTAACCGATCATTGAAGGTCTTGTCGTTCGCTATATTCATGTTCAAAACACTTTAATACATTATTATAATTATTGACTATTGTTGGTGAAGGAGATGATTAAAGTCTAATAACAAGCACTTAAAGTGTTGATTTATTCATGACGTGTTTCCTGATTGTTTCTCAACTTGACGAGATTTGTTGGCGATGATTGTGAAGGATCATGAGATCATCAAGCTTTAATCTCTTATCTCCGAATCATTTACATATAGAATCACGCAGGGGGTCAAGGAAGGATTTACCTCAAGGGCTGCTGGGAAATTTACATGAGACGGAAACTATTTTTGTCATTATTATTATTATTAATAATATTATCATTATCGTCTTCACCAACATCATCAATTTCAATATTTTGTATTTATATCGATACTATTATTATTATTATTATTATTATTATTGTTATTATCAATACATTTATTATTTGAATCATCATGTCCATCATTATTATTATAATTCTTAATTAATATATTGATCAACCAATCAGAAGTTTCTCGATCTTGTTAAAGTTAAACGTCATCGCTTCTTAAAAACCTGTTTAATTGTTTAAATCAAGGTTCAAGAGTCACGACAACAGAGAGAATCTTGTAAAACATTTAATGATCAACATAAAAAAAGGAAAACTGTTCAGTACAACCAGTTAACATTTACATCAACAAACCTCTTTTCTTCCTTTTCAACGTAACATTGATATATATTGAAATATAGACTGAAATATAGATTGAAATATAGATTGAAATGTGCTGCAGCTGCTACATGACGTCACAGCTGAAGGACGCTCGATCGCGTCCAACACTGATGACGCGACGCTCGTGCGCGTCTTCTTCAAAGGAAACGATGAGCTCGTGCCACTTCCCAAAAGTCCTCTCGTGACGTCACTCCTGCCGCACGAGAGTCTCCGGGGAGCGGCAGGTTTGAAGGGATGACGTCACGGTTACATTCCTGCATGCATGAGCTGAAGCACCGTTGATGACGTAGCACCGTTGATCTATGACGCTGGACTATCATGCAAACATCTCATCCAGAGTCGCTACAGTAAACAAAGTCTAGAAAAACATCTGCGACTTCAGTGGCTGCAGAACTTACCTTGTTTTTTCAGTGAAATTTTGGTGTTTTTACCTTTTTTTTGTTGGATAATTGAAATATTGTTTTGTTTATTAAGAATTGACGTTTTCAGAATTTAATATTTTTAAAATCGACCATAGAGTTTGATATTCTGACTCCAAATGAGTCCAAAAATAAATGTTTTAATTCAATATTTTTTAAATTCCTAGTGTTTTTAATTCAATATAAATATTGTTATAAAAGTGTCTCCAGACTAAAGCAACAGAGCACAGATCTACTGATCGATCAATGTGACTGATGTCAGTAGCTGCTCAACTAAAGGTTTGATCAGTATCTCTGTGATCTGTTGCTTTAGTCTGGAGACTCTGTTATCATTTATATCATTTATATCATTTAGAATTGATCTATTGAATTTAAAAGACTATGAATTACAAAATATTGCATTTAGAAATGATGTTTTTTAAATATTGTAATTAGAATATTGAACTCTATGTGTAAAAAAAAACATTTGTTTAAAAATATATATTTTTTAATTATTAAAATTAGTTGAATAATTATTAATAATAATAAAAAATATATTTTTGAATCAATCTTTAAACGACTGATTCTGATAAAACGATGAAATGGTTCAAACGACGACATTTCAAGAAAAAGGTTTAAAGTATAAGTACATAGTTCTGGCGTCACTGAAGTACTAACATCATTGTACAGCACGAACACTGGTTACACGTAAGTACACACTCGTCGTGTCACGACGGCGTCACATTCACACCACCTCAGGTCTGTGTGTAGCCATGAGCGCGGCGGTGCTCCTGTGGAAACTAAGATACAGTCGAGTTGTTGAGGGTCGTTAAGGCGTCAGGGTCGGAACATTAACAGTCCGGGTCGAGCCTCGGGTCGAGCCTCGGGTCGAGCCTCGGGTCGAGCCTCGGGTCGAGCCTGGGGTCGAGCCTCGGGTCGAGCCTCGGGTCGAGCCTGGGGTCGAGCGAGGAACGCCTTCATCTTTGTGTCACTTTTCATCACAACAAACACACAACTCTACATGGTCACTGGGATAAATGCTGCAACACAGTTGACTCGATGGATGGAAGGACGTTAGTGTCGGAACATTGTTCAGGTTTGACAGAAACCTTGTCTCCAGACATCACTCACGGAGCTCAGAGCCACTGATCAAACTCTCAGCCAATCATGCGACGCGCAGACGATCACGTGACGACCTCCAAGGTAAGATGACAAC
>NC_141822.1:2095739-2140739 GCF_982586985.1 Callionymus lyra | reverse complement strand
GTGTGTGTGTGTGTATGAGAGAGTGTGTGTGTGTGTGTGTGTGTGTGTGTGTGTGTGTGTGTGTGTGTGTGTGTGTGTGTGTGTGTGTGTGTGTGTGTGTGTGTGTGTGTGTGTGTGTGTGTGTGTGTGTCATAGAAGTTACAACATCGATGTTTCTCTCGTTTTAAATCATAAATTAATCATATTTAACGTGTGACGTCACGAACTTGAATGAATGAATTCTTGGCGGGTTTACCAGCCCTTGACAGGTGTCCAGGTGGTCTGGACAGGTGTCCCGGAAAGGTGTCCTTGCTGGGTGTCCAGGTGGTCTGGACAGATGTTCCAGACAGGTGTTCCGGAAAGGTGTTCTTGACAGGTGTCCAGGTGGTCTGGACAGGTGTTCCGGACAGGTGTTCCGGAAAGGTGGTCCGGACAGGTGTTCCAGAAAGGTGTTCCGGACAGTTGTTCCAGAAAGGTGTTCCGGAAAGGTGTTCTTGACAGGTGTCCAGGTGTTCCGGACAGGTGTTCCAGAAAGGTGGTCCGGACAGGTGTTCCAGAAAGGTGGTCCGGACAGGTGTTCCAGAAAGGTGTTCCGGACAGGTGTTCCGGAAAGGTGTTCTTGACAGGTGTCCAGGTGTTCCGGACAGGTGTTCCAGAAAGGTGGTCCGGACAGGTGTTCCAGAAAGGTGTTCCGGACAGGTGTTCCAGAAAGGTGTTCCGGAAAGGTGTCCCGGAAAGGTGTCCTTGCTGGGTGTCCAGGTGGTCTGGACAGGTGTTCCGGAAAGGTGTTCCAGACAAGTGTCCTTGCTGGGTGTCCAGATGGTCTGGACAGGTGTTCCGGAAAGTTGTTCTGGACAGGTGTCCTTGCTGGGTGTCCAGATGGTCTGGACAGGTGTTCCGGACAAGTCTTCCGGAAAGGTGTTCCGGACAGGTGTCCCGGAAAGGTGTCCTTGCTGGGTGTCCAGGTGTTCTGGACAGGTGTCCTTGCTAGGTGTCCAGGTGGTCTGGACAGGTATTCCGGACAGGTGTTCCAGCAAGGTGTTCAGGTGAAATGTTCAGGTGAGATCCTCAGGACAGGTGTTCCGGAAAGGTGTCCTTGACAGATGTTCCGGACTGATGTTCTGGAAAGGTGTTCAGGTGAGATGTTCAGGTGAGAGGCTCAGGACAGGTGTTTTCGACAGGTGTTCCGGACAGATGTTCCAGAAAGGTGTCCTTAACAGGTGTCCAGGTGGTTCGGACAGGTGTTCTGGAAAGGTGTCCAGGTGAGAGGTTCCTGACAGGTGTTCAGGTGAGATGTCCAGGTGAGATGCTCAGGACAGGTGTTTTCGACAGATGTTCCGGACTGATGTTCTGGAAAGGTGTTCAGGTGAGATGTTCAGGTGAGAGGCTCAGGACAGGTGTTTTCGACAGGTGTTCCGGAGAGATGTTCCAGAAAGGTGTCCTTAACAGGTGTCCAGGTGGTTCGGACAGGTGTTCTGGAAAGGTGTTCAGGTGAGACGTTCAGGTGAGATGTTCAGGTGAGATGCTCAGGACAGGTGTCCTAGACAGGTGTTCCTGACAGGTGTTCAGGTGAGACGTCCAGGTGAGATGTTCAGGTGAGATGCTCCCGTCAGGTGTTTTGGACAGGTGTTCGGGTCAGGTGTCCCGGACACCTGCTCCGGACAGGTGCGGTCATCAGTCCTCCTGCTCCTCGCTGTCCTCGCGCGCGTCCGTCCTCGCGTCCTTGTGACTGGAGAAGATCCTCCTCATCTCCTCCTCGTAGCGCACGAAGTTCTCCCCGAACCGAGCCCAGGCCTTGAGCGGCACCGTGATGGTGTTCCTGTAGGGCTGGCGCACCTCGCTGATCTTCAGGAACACGCCGAACCTGTTGGAGCCCACGTCGAAGTAGAACCTCTTGTTGTCCACGCGGAAGGACGCGGCCTCGGGCAGGTCCGGGCTCTCGTCCAGGTTGCGGCCGCTTCTACCGCGGCGCTCGTCCTCGTCGTCCGCGTCCCCGTAGTCCTCGATGAGCTGCGAGAGCGCGTCCCTGAACTCGATGAGCCCCTGCGCGGGCAGGACGATGGTCTGCTCGATGCCCTGCCCGTAGTACCCCATGGTGCCCTGACCCTTGCTCACCGTCTGGCGGATGCGCAGGAACCTGCCGCGCTGGTTCTCCTTCAGGTCCAGGAAGTACTTCCGGTTGTCCCTCTCGATGAACTCGCTCTTCAGGACGCGGTGCGCGTGCTCGTCGGCGGCGGAGCCGGTGGGCGACAGCGGCTCGTGCGTGCGGCGGCGCGGGTCGCGCGTCTGGCCGTTGGTGCCCGCGTCCGCGCGCACGAGCCCGATCCGGGCGTAGTGGTCGATGAAGTCCCCCAGGCAGCCGCGCAGCGCGGGCGCCATCGCCATGGACAGCGTCAGCTTGCTCTTGCGGATGTTGTCGTGACGCCCGCGCCCGACCCACACCTCCGCGATCTTCAGGAAGCGCCCGCGCACGCTCTGCTTGACGTCCAGGTAGAAGCGCTTCTTCTGCACGTCCACGCGCTTGGACGCGAGCTCCTGGATGTCGGCGCCCGGCGGGGGTCCGGGGGGTCCGGGGGGTCCGCTGGGGGGCCCGAAGTGCTGCGGCGGGTAGAGGGTCCGGGGGTCCGGCGCCAGCTTGCGTCTGTCCCTGCAGCCTCCATCAGACATCATCGTGGACGCTCACACACGCGCGGCGGTTCCTCGACTGACCTGCAGGGGGCGCGCGCCGCGTCATCAGCTGATCCGGGAGCTCGTGTCCTCAGAAAAAAGGTCACGCGCGCGAGGACCGGCTCCGAGACGCTCCAGAAGCTCCGGACCCGCAGGTTCTGGTCCTGCTGAGCTGGGCTCGCACAGGCGCGTCTGCGGCGGGTCCAGGGACGCGGGCGGGCGGGGGGGGCGGAGGCAGCGGCATGAACCCGGTGAACTCACCCCCCCCCCCCCCCGTCCTGAGAACACCTCCGTTAAAGAGACACTGCAGCATCTGCAGAACAACATCAGAACCAGTTCTCACTGGCCGGGATTTAACCCGACAACCTCAGACGTGTGTGACGTCATGAGAAGAGTCGTTTGATGACAAACATTTAATGATAATTAATCATTATTAAATCATAAGTTATTGTTGGTGTTTTTAATGACGTTTTTATTATCCTCGTTGATCAGCGAGTCTTGATGCCTGTCAATCAAATCAAACATGGTTGGATCGAGGTCATGAATATTCATGACGGTTTGATCGAGGTCATGAATATTCATGATGGACAAGAATAAAAGTATTGATGATTGAACCTGATGATGTTTACGTTTCATTCATTTTCTGTCACTTATCACCTTATGAGGGTCACAGTGGGGGTCCATCCCAGATTCTAAGGGCGAGAGGCAGGGGACACCCTGGATAGGAGGCCAGTCTCGCTCAGGACACACAACGACACACAACATTCACACACACTCACACAAGTTCTCAATCAAACTGTATGTTTTTGGACTGTGGGAGGAAACCAGAGTAAACCCACTAACACAGGAGAACATACTAACTACACACAGGAATGTCACAAGTTGGCCTGGAATCAAACCTTCAACCTTCTTGCTGTGAGACGAACTAACCACTGCACCACCGTGAACCCATTACTGGCATTGATAGTTTTTTAACATCAGCTTTTAAAGCTGATGTTTGGACATATTTTGGTTTGAAAACAAATGAAAGTAGTTACGACTTCGTCAAGAGTCATGTGGTCTGTAAATACTACAACACCAGAGTCAAGTACTGGACAATACTACACATATATACTTGCTACTACACTATCACAACACCAGAGTCAAGTACTGGACAATACTACACATATATACTTGTTACTACACTATCACAACACCAGAGTCAAGTACTGGACAATACTACATATATATACTTGTTACTACACTATCACTACACCAGAGTCAAGTACTGGACAATACTACACATATATACTTGTTACTACACTATCATAACACCAGAGTCATGTACTGGACAATACTACACATATATACTTGTTACTACACTATAGCAACACCAGAGTCAAGTACTGGACAATACTACACATATATACTTGTTACTACACTATCACAACACCAGAGTCAAGTACTGGACAATACTACACATATATACTTGTTACTACACTATCACAACACCAGAGTCAAGTACTGGACAATACTACACATATATACTTGTTACTACACTATCACAACACCAGAGTCAAGTACTGGACAATACTACACATATATACTTGTTACTACACTATCACAACACCAGAGTCAAGTACTGGACAATACTACACATATATACTTGTGACTACACTATCACAACACCAGAGTCAAGTACTGGACAATACTACACATATATACTTGTTACTACACTATCACAACACCAGAGTCAAGTACTGGACAATACTACACATATATACTTGTGACTACACTATCACAACACCAGAGTCAAGTACTGGACAATACTACACATATATACTTGTTACTACACTATCACTATATCGTTGTATCGTGACACACTCTTGAAGATACAAACTCTTCTAATCGAGGATCAAATATTACTTAAGAATCTTCAAAGACAAATAAAAAGTCACTTCGAGGATAAAAGTTTAATTCATGTTATTTACATCGAACAAGTGAAAAGAAAACAATCTTCAGAAACGTTTCTGTTCCAGATGAAGAAAAACTGCTGTCGGGTCCACAGGCGTCCAGTAAGAAGTGACTGAGGATGAGAGGATACAGTGGACTCCAGCAGATGAAGAACTGAAGCACTCAGGCGAGTACGAGGAGCGTCAACACTGTTACCATAGCGACAGAAAGTACCGACTCGGTTGAGACGATACTTTGAAGCAACAGAAGCTGTTTGTGTCTGAAGAACAAGCGTCTCCTGGAGCCTCTGGACCAGAAACATCTGCAGAAGAACCATCAGAACATTTGTTGCATCATCTCCGTCTTCAAAGGTTTGTTATTATTCAATCGTTGATTTTATTTATTTAATCTTTGAAAAATCATTGTTGTTTTTACTCAAAATCTTTTAAATTCAGTCCATGTTGGTGTAACCAGACCAAACTAACAGAGCTCAGAGCTGCTGCCACTTTAAGCCAATCATGCGACGCACAGAAGATCACGTGACATCAAGGAAATACAATTAAATCGTTTGAAACACTTTTAACTGAATTATTCAATAAAAACAAATAAACCTTTAATAAAGAAATGAATGAATTCAATGATAAAAAAATAATTCAACACAAAAACATTTGAAATGTTCACTTTAATGATGAGACTTGGATCCAGGATGAGTATCCGATGGTATTTAAGGCTGTTTCAGTCAAAAGTGCTACATTATTCCACGAGCGTCGATGAAACAACTTTAGTTGAAGAACAGGTTAGTGTCACTGAAAACACCTGCAGCAGGTGTAACTACACATGTAACTACAATCCTTGTGCAGTGAGAAGTAGGTTCCAGCAGGTACTGATGCAGTGATATGTACGTGTACATGTATGTGTATATGTATGTCGACGTGTACTGTATGTACATGTGCTGTTAAATATCAGAAAGAAAAACAGACTTATCTTTTCCCGCTTCTTAACTATACTTCTGTTATGGTTTAATGTTCAATAAAGTTTTTTTTATTACAGCTAAAGGAAGAATGACGACTGAGGACGAGAGGATACAGTGAGTCCAGAAGCTTTTAAAGCTGATGTTTGGACATATTTTGGTTTGAAAACAAATAAAATCAGTTACAACTTCAAGAGTCATGTGGTCTGTAAATACTACAACACCAGAGTCAAGTACTGGACAATACTACACGTTGTGTATCGTGATATGTATCGATATATGCCTGACAACACACTCATAGTTCCTGCTGTGCAAGACTGACCTTGTTTGTTTCTCTTTAGTGTTGGAAAAGTACATTTCTTTAGATTATAAAGCACAAAAGGCGTGTTGGGGCTTCATGGTATTACTTGGCGCAGTACTCGGGAGTAATACTACGAAGCCTTGCAGAGTAATACTGCATGATAGATGATGTCCTTGTAACTGGAAATAATAGAGGTTTGTGGTGTTTCTAGTCCGTCGACAGGGGGCGCCACAGGAATGTAACTCAGCGACAACATCTCCAAACATCTCAGGACTCGCACCAGATTGTGGGCGGGGCGTAGGACAAAGGAAGCGTCCCATTGGTTGACGTTGTAACTCGTTCAAATGTTCTTTAGATCAAAGCAAAACCATCTTCTGCCGCGGGTCAAAGGTCACCTCAGGGTCTCAGAGTCCTGATCCAGAGCCGGACAGGTGCGGCCTGTAGCCTCCCTTCTGAGGCATGTAGCTCGAGGCCGCCCCCTGCTGGACGTCCTCCTGCCGTGGACGGAAGTCCAGATGCTCCAGCGGCTCCAGAGGCTCCATCAGCTCCGGCGGCGCCGACCGCTCCGGGTCCTTGTAGTGCTGGTCCTGGTACTTGCGAGGGAAGCAGGGCGGGCGGACGAAGTCCTGCGACGAGACGTCGCCGCCGTCCTCGCCGTCCAGCAGGGGCTGCGTGGACTCGGACCGGGCGAAGACCAGCGGCGCCGGCGGGGCCTGGCTCGCCGGCGTCTGACCCTTGTAGCCGTTGGACGCCACCACGGACGAGTACTGGACGGTGCTGGCGGTGGTGTCGGCCAGGTCGCCGCCCTCGTCGCTGTCGGACACGCTCTGGCGCGGCGACGACATGCAGGACGAGCCGCCGATGCCACTGCTGTGCTCCTCGGACAGGAACTTGTCCTTCTTCAGCGCCGGACTCTTGTCCTCGTGCGACGCTGGACGAACGTCACACACCTGCACGTCCACCAGACTGTTGGGAGAGTCTGTGGGAGCTTCTGACTGAAGGACGAGAACGTGATCGTGAGTCTCCACAGTACTACACATAAATACTTGATACTACAGTATCAACACCAGAGTCAAGTACTGGACAATACTACACATATATACTTGTTACTACACTATCACAACACCAGAGTCAAGTACTGGACAATACTATACATATATACTTGTTACTACACTATCACAACACCAGAGTCAAGTACTGGACAATACTACACATAAATACTTGATACTACAGTATCAACACCAGAGTCAAGTACTGGACAATACTACACATATATACTTGTTACTACACTATCACAACACCAGAGTCAAGTACTGGACAATACTACACATATATACTTGTTACTACACTATCACAACACCAGAGTCAAGTACTGGACAATACTATACATATATACTTGTTACTGCACTATCACAACACCAGAGTCAAGTACTGGACAATACTACACATATATACTTGTTACTACACTATCACAACACCAGAGTCAAGTACTGGACAATACTATACATATATACTTGTTACTACACTATCACAACACCAGAGTCAAGTACTGGACAATACTACACATATATACTTGTTACTACACTATCACAACACCAGAGTCAAGTACTGGACAATACTACATATATATACTTGTTACTACACTATCACAACACCAGAGTCAAGTACTGGACAATACTACACATAAATACTTGATACTACAGTATCAACACCAGAGTCAAGTACTGGACAATACTACACATATATACTTGTAACTACACTATCACTACACCAGAGTCAAGTACTGGACAATACTACACATATATACTTGTTACTGCACTATCACAACACCAGAGTCAAGTACTGGACAATACTACACATATATACTTGTAACTACACTATCACTACACCAGAGTCAAGTACTGGACAATACTACACATATATACTTGTTACTGCACTATCACAACACCAGAGTCAAGTACTGGACAATACTACACATATATACTTGTAACTACACTATCACTACACCAGAGTCAAGTACTGGACAATACTACACATATATACTTGTTACTGCACTATCACAACACCAGAGTCAAGTACTGGACAATACTACACATATATACTTGTAACTACACTATCACTACACCAGAGTCAAGTACTGGACAATACTACACATATATACTTGTTACTGCACTATCACAACACCAGAGTCAAGTACTGGACAATACTACACATATATACTTGTTACTACACTATCACTACACCAGAGTCAAGTACTGGGCAATACTATACATATATACTTGTTACTACACTATCACTACACCAGAGTCAAGTACTGGACAATACTACACATAAATACTTGATACTACACTATCACAACACCAGAGTCAAGTACTGGACAATACTACACATATATACTTGATACTACAGTATCAACACCAGAGTCAAGTATTGGACAATACTATACATATATACTTGTTACTACACTATCACAACACCAGAGTCAAGTACTGGACAATACTACACATATATACTTGTTACTACACTATCATAACACCAGAGTCAAGTACTGGACAATACTACACATATATACTTGTTACTACACTATCACAACACCAGAGTCAAGTACTGGACAATACTATACATATATACTTGATACTACAGTATCAACACCAGAGTCAAGTACTGGACAATACTACACATATATACTTGTTACTACACTATCACAACACCAGAGTCAAGTACTGGACAATACTACACATATATACTTGTTACTACACTATCACAACATCAGAGTCAAGTACTGGACAATACTACACATATATACTTGTTACTACACTATCACAACACCAGAGTCAAGTACTGGACAATACTACACATATATACTTGTTACTACACTATCACAACACCAGAGTCAAGTACTGGACAATACTACACATATATACTTGTAACTACACTATCACTACACCAGAGTCAAGTACTGGACAATACTACACATATATACTTGTTACTACACTATCACAACACCAGAGTCAAGTACTGGACAATACTACACATATATACTTGTTACTACACTATCACAACACCAGAGTCAAGTACTGGACAATACTACACATATATACTTGTTACTACACTATCACAACATCAGAGTCAAGTACTGGACAATACTACACATATATACTTGTTACTACACTATCACAACACCAGAGTCAAGTACTGGACAATACTACACATATATACTTGTTACTACACTATCACAACACCAGAGTCAAGTACTGGACAATACTACACATATATACTTGTAACTACACTATCACTACACCAGAGTCAAGTACTGGACAATACTACACATATATACTTGTTACTACACTATCACAACACCAGAGTCAAGTACTGGACAATACTACATAGATATACTTGTTACTACACTATCATAACACTAGAGTCAAGTACTGGACAATACTACATAGATATACTTGTTACTACACTATCATAACACTAGAGTCACCAGAACATTATAACTTATTTATTAATTTCGCTGTTTCAACATTTATTTCAACATTTTTCTTTGCAGTAATTTTCTCTACTTTTGAAAAACACAGAACGACACAAGAGTCAAAGAGAAGCAAAAGAATGGCTCCCTCTGGTGGCCGCTGCAACAAATGCAGGATCAAATGCTCGTTACAGTCAAAGAAACGAGATTAACTTCTACGACAATAACCTGATCTTTGCAACACGAGTGAAACACACACATCATCTTCTGGTGACACATGACGTCGTCGTGGAGTGTTTTGAAAAAGGTTCCGTCAATCAAAAGTATCATCTCTGTGATCGACAACATCATCGACGTAACAGGAAGTGAAACATTCTCGTGAACGGCGTGAGGAAGGCGTACCTTGGATGGATACTCAGGCGTCCAGTTGTGCAGCGTGCTCTTCCCTGGGTCTGGAATCCTGGGCCAGAACTTCTTGGTGATCCTGCAGAAGAAACCATGGTTGAAGGTCGTTCGTGTCTCGACGCCGCAGGTCGAGGTCACGAGGTCGTGAACTCACGCGTCTCTCTTGTAGAAACACAGCGACATGGCGAGCAGCACCACGAAGATGAAGCCCACACTGGCGGACACCACGATGATCTCGATCTCTCCCGGAGCTGTGAGGAACCACATGTTCTTCTCAAGATCTTCTCTTCTCAGTACGTCAGAGTCACAATATTGACGTTTAACATTTAGAAACTTTCATTATTTGGGTTGAAAACTGATGTTTTTATAAACATTGAGCTTCTTTTTTGATTCATTTCAATTAAATAATTGTATTATATTTTTAATTCTAATCATTCAATTTTGAGTTCATAGTCTTTTAATTTCAATATATAAAGGTTGTTATATTAGAGTCACTAGATAAAAAACAAGTAGAGCTACATGTGCTTTCACGTCGTCACATGATCGTCTGCCGTCACATGATCGTCTGATCGTCACATGATCGTCTGATCGTCACATGATCGTCTGATCGTCACATGATCGTCTGTCGTCACATGATCGTCTGTCGTCACATGATCGTCTGTCGTCACATGATCGTCTGATCGTCACATGATCGTCTGTCGTCACATGATCGTCTGATCGTCACATGATCGTCTGATCGTCACATGATCGTCTGTGAGTCACATGATCGTCTGTGAGTCACATGATCGTCTGTGAGTCACATGATCGTCTGATCGTCACATGATCGTCTGCCGTCACATGATCGTCACATGATCGTCTGTCGTCACATGATCGTCTGATCGTCACATGATCGTCTGATCGTCACATGATCGTCTGATCGTCACATGATCGTCTGATCGTCACATGATCGTCTGATCGTCACATGATCGTCTGATCGTCACATGATCGTCTGCCGTCACATGATCGTCTGATCGTCACATGATCGTCTGATCGTCACATGATCGTCTGATCGTCACATGATCGTCTGATCGTCACATGATCGTCTGATCGTCTGAGCGTCACATGATCGTCTGCCGTCACATGATCGTCTGATCGTCACATGATCGTCACATGATCGTCTGCCGTCACATGATCGTCTGATCGTCACATGATCGTCTGATCGTCACATGATCGTCTGCCGTCACATGATCGTCTGATCGTCACATGATCGTCTGCCGTCACATGATCGTCTGATCGTCACATGATCGTCTGATCGTCACATGATCGTCTGATCGTCACATGATCGTCTGATCGTCACATGATCGTCTGATCGTCACATGATCGTCTGTCGTCACATGATCGTCTGATCGTCACATGATCGTCTGCCGTCACATGATCGTCTGATCGTCACATGATCGTCTGCCGTCACATGATCGTCTGCCGTCACATGATCGTCTGCCGTCACATGATCGTCTGCCGTCACATGATTGGCTGAAAGTTTATTTTAGTTCACTTTTCAACTAGTTTAGTTTCACTAGTGTATGGTGACGACAGTAAACAACGTTTATCATGAACACGATATAGAAATGAAAACACTGTTTGAATCCTTTGAAGGAGATCCTCAAACCACACGTGTACAAGAACATCTACTTCTAAGTTCTGACGACACTGACGGACGCGCCGACAGGAAGTGAGCGAGCACCGTATTTGGAGGTGGTGAAGGAGTGGCTGGTGCCGGGAGCCGAGCCTCGGACCGTCCGCGCCGCGACCCTGACGTCGTACTTGGTGTTGCCTTTGAGGGACGTGAGCGTGTAGGAGGTCACGTCTCCGGGGACGGTCACGTCTGCAGGAGAGAGAGACAGGATCAGGCGTGTTCCACGCGACACGCACACGCCACACGCACACGCCACACGTACTGCGAGTCTCGCTGCCGTTGGAGCAGTAGATGGTGTAGCTGGTGATGAAGCCGCGGCGCTTGTGTCGAGGGATCTGGTTCCACTGCAGCTCGGCCGTGTCGCGCCCCGGCTCCTCCTTCAGCCTGATGCTGGGACCCTCCAGAGGAACTGAGAGAGACATCAGCGTCAAGAGAGGCGTCCCTCAGGGTCCACAGTTTCAGACGTTCGTCTGTGACGTCAGGTCGTTATTGTTTGTAAAGATGTTTCTCACACAACGATTTAGCAACATTTTAAATAATTCAACTTGATTTTTATTCTATTGAAAAACTTGAAATGATAATAATTGCATTTTTTTTAATGAACATTTCTAAATGAATAGTTTGATATTTTAATTTTAATCATTCAATTAAACATGATCTTAATTCATATATTTTTTTTATCTGTAGCTTTTGAACTTCAATACAAAATGTTGGTATAATAGAGTCACATGATGATGAATCGATCAGTAGCTCTGAGCTCTGTTGCTTTAGTCTGGAGACTCTATTATAACAACATTTATGCATTGAATTTGAAAGACTATCAATTAAAAAATATAGTTTTATTTTATTTTGTAAATGATAGGAATTAGAATTTTAAACCTGAGGTGTAAGAAAATGCAATAATTTTCAAAATATTAATCATTTTTTTATGTAATTGTTTAACAATATATACAATTCGACCTTTAATTGTTGAATTCAAGTATTCAATAAAAACGTTAAATTTATAAATGATTGAATTCAATGATATAAAAACGCTTGAAAAGAATTTCAATCAGAAACATTCTAATGAAATGTTAAATTCCTTCAATATTCTGAGTTCATGAGCACCAGTCCGTCACCTCCTTCCTCCAGATACGCCTCCAGCCTGCGAGCTCCTCCGGTCTTCGCCCCGTACACAGGAAACACGGCGATGTTGTAGCAAACAAAAGGTTCCAGGAGGCCTGAAGAGAAGCAACACAACGCAAGTCATTTAACTTCTTCATACGAGGACGTGAAAGAGTCGCCGTGACGACCTCTGATGGACGCTCCTGTCGCGTTCTTCGCTTCTCGCTGCCAGTCGAGCCGCTCGCCGTCGTCCCACTGAACCACGTACCCCGACAGCCCTTGTTTTCTGCGGGGTCTCCATTCCAGGAGCAGCTTTCCTCCGGCGGACGAGACGTTCAGGAGGTCCACGTCTTCCACATCTGTCCAGGAACATCAGGGAACATCGGTGAACATCGGGGAACATCGGTGAACATCGGGGAACATCGGGGAACATCGGTGAACATCGGGGAACATCGGGGAACATCGGGGAACATCGGGGAACATCGGGGAACATCGGGGAACATCGGGGAACATCGGGGAACATCGGGGAACATCGGGGAACATCGAGGAACATCGGGGAACATCGGTGAACATCGGGGAACATCAAGGAACATCGGGGAACATCGGGGAACATCGGGGAACATCGGGGAACATCGGGGAACATCGGGGAACATCGGGGAACATCGGGGAACATCGGTGAACATCGGGGAACATCAAGGAACATCGGGGAACATCGGGGAACATCGGGGAACATCGGGGAACATCGGGGAACATCGGTGAACATCGGGGAACATCAAGGAACATCAAGGAACATCGGGGAACATCGGGGAACATCGGGGAACATCGGGGAACATCGGGGAACATCAGAATAGTGTTTGAGGAACGAACTGTCGTGAGAAACGTGTCTGTATTGAAACAACAAAACTGTCTTTTGCAAAAGTAAATGAAGTAGTGAAATATATTTGAAGACAGTAATATTGTAACTCATGATGAAGTAGTGAAATATATTTGAAGACAGTAATATTGTGACTCATGATGAAGTAGTGAAATATATTTGAAGACAGTAATATTGTGACTCATGATGAAGTAGTGAAATATATTTGAAGACAGTAATATTGTGACTCATGATGAAGTAGTGAAATATATTTGAAGACAGTAATATTGTGACTCATGATGAAGTAGTGAAATATATTTGAAGACAGTAATATTGTAACTCATGATGAAGTAGTGAAATATATTTGAAGACAGTAATATTGTGACTCATGATGAAGTAGTGAAATATATTTGAAGACAGTAATATTGTGACTCATGATGAAGTAGTGAAATATATTTGAAGACAGTAATATTGTGACTCATGATGAAGTAGTGAAATAAATTTGAAGACAGTAATATTGTGACTCATGATGAAGTAGTGAAATATATTTGAAGACAGTAATATTGTGACTCATGATGAAGTAGTGAAATATATTTGAAGACAGTAATATTGTGACTCATGATGAAGTAGTGAAATATATTTGAAGACAGTAATATTGTGACTCATGATGAAGTAGTGAAATATATTTGAAGACAGTAATATTGTGACTCATGATGAAGTAGTGAAATATATTTGAAGACAGTAATATTGTGACTCATGATGAAGTAGTGAAATATATTTGAAGACAGTAATATTGTGACTCATGATGAAGTAGTGAAATATATTTGAAGACAGTAATATTGTGACTCATGATGAAGTAGTGAAATATATTTGAAGACAGTAATATTGTGACTCATGATGAAGTAGTGAAATATATTTGAAGACAGTAATATTGTGACTCATGATGAAGTAGTGAAATATATTTGAAGACAGTAATATTGTGACTCATGATGAAGTAGTGAAATATATTTGAAGACAGTAATATTGTGACTCATGATGAAGTAGTGAAATAAATTTGAAGACAGTAATATTGTAACTCATGATGAAGTAGTGAAATATATTTGAAGACAGTAATATTGTAACTCATGATGAAGTAGTGAAATATATTTGAAGACAGTAATATTGTGACTCATGATGAAGTAGTGAAATATATTTGAAGACAGTAATATTGTAACTCATGATGAAGTAGTGAAATATATTTGAAGACAGTAATATTGTGACTCATGATGAAGTAGTGAAATATATTTGAAGACAGTAATATTGTGACTCATGATGAAGTAGTGAAATATATTTGAAGACAGTAATATTGTAACTCATGATGAAGTAGTGAAATATATTTGAAGACAGTAATATTGTGACTCATGATGAAGTAGTGAAATATATTTGAAGACAGTAATATTGTAACTCATGATGAAGTAGTGAAATATATTTGAAGACAGTAATATTGTGACTCATGATGAAGTAGTGAAATATATTTGAAGACAGTAATATTGTGACTCATGATGAAGTAGTGAAATATATTTGAAGACAGTAATATTGTGACTCATGATGAAGTAGTGAAATAAATTTGAAGACAGTAATATTGTGACTCATGATGAAGTAGTGAAATATATTTGAAGACAGTAATATTGTAACTCATGATGAAGTAGTGAAATATATTTGAAGACAGTAATATTGTAACTCATGATGAAGTAGTGAAATATATTTGAAGACAGTAATATTGTGACTCATGATGAAGTAGTGAAATATATTTGAAGACAGTAATATTGTAACTCATGATGAAGTAGTGAAATATATTTGAAGACAGTAATATTGTGACTCATGATGAAGTAGTGAAATATATTTGAAGACAGTAATATTGTAACTCATGATGAAGTAGTGAAATATATTTGAAGACAGTAATATTGTGACTCATGATGAAGTAGTGAAATATATTTGAAGACAGTAATATTGTGACTCATGATGAAGTAGTGAAATATATTTGAAGACAGTAATATTGTGACTCATGATGAAGTAGTGAAATATATTTGAAGACAGTAATATTGTGACTCATGATGAAGTAGTGAAATATATTTGAAGACAGTAATATTGTGACTCATGATGAAGTAGTGAAATATATTTGAAGACAGTAATATTGTGACTCATGATGAAGTAGTGAAATATATTTGAAGACAGTAATATTGTGACTCATGATGAAGTAGTGAAATATATTTGAAGACAGTAATATTGTGACTCATGATGAAGTAGTGAAATATATTTGAAGACAGTAATATTGTGACTCATGATGAAGTAGTGAAATATATTTGAAGACAGTAATATTGTAACTCATGATGAAGTAGTGAAATATATTTGAAGACAGTAATATTGTGACTCATGATGAAGTAGTGAAATATATTTGAAGACAGTAATATTGTGACTCATGATGAAGTAGTGAAATATATTTGAAGACAGTAATATTGTAACTCATGATGAAGTAGTGAAATATATTTGAAGACAGTAATATTGTGACTCATGATGAAGTAGTGAAATATATTTGAAGACAGTAATATTGTGACTCATGATGAAGTAGTGAAATATATTTGAAGACAGTAATATTGTAACTCATGATGAAGTAGTGAAATATATTTGAAGACAGTAATATTGTGACTCATGATGAAGTAGTGAAATATATTTGAAGACAGTAATATTGTAACTCATGATGAAGTAGTGAAATATATTTGAAGACAGTAATATTGTGACTCATGATGAAGTAGTGAAATATATTTGAAGACAGTAATATTGTGACTCATGGTGAAGTAGTGAAACATATTTGAAGACAGTAATATTGTGACTCATGATGAAGTAGTGAAATATATTTGAAGACAGTAATATTGTGACTCATGATGAAGTAGTGAAATATATTTGAAGACAGTAATATTGTGACTCATGATGAAGTAGTGAAATATATTTGAAGACAGTAATATTGTGACTCATGATGAAGTAGTGAAATATATTTGAAGACAGTAATATTGTAACTCATGATGAAGTAGTGAAATATATTTGAAGACAGTAATATTGTGACTCATGATGAAGTAGTGAAACATATTTGAAGACAGTAATATTGTAACTCATGATGAAGTAGTGAAATATATTTGAAGACAGTAATATTGTGACTCATGATGAAGTAGTGAAATATATTTGAAGACAGTAATATTGTGACTCATGATGAAGTAGTGAAATATATTTGAAGACAGTAATATTGTGACTCATGATGAAGTAGTGAAATATATTTGAAGACAGTAATATTGTGACTCATGATGAAGTAGTGAAATATATTTGAAGACAGTAATATTGTGACTCATGATGAAGTAGTGAAATATATTTGAAGACAGTAATATTGTGACTCATGATGAAGTAGTGAAATATATTTGAAGACAGTAATATTGTGACTCATGATGAAGTAGTGAAATATATTTGAAGACAGTAATATTGTGACTCATGATGAAGTAGTGAAATATATTTGAAGACAGTAATATTGTAACTCATGATGAAGTAGTGAAATATATTTGAAGACAGTAATATTGTAACTCATGATGAAGTAGTGAAATATATTTGAAGACAGTAATATTGTGACTCATGATGAAGGGGGGCTGGAGTCCATCCCAGTTTCTTTGGGCAGAGGCGGGGGACACCCTGGACAGGATGCCAGGAGCGTGGAAGACTCACCCTGAGCGCCGTCAGTGAGGACCAGCGAGGCCTCGGCAGACTCTCCCGCCCAGTTGTTGGCGGTCAGATGCACGAACACGGACGTTCCTGCGGTCAGAAGGAACTTCTTCAGACGAGTGACGTTCCTCTGCGGAGAGAGATGCTCCTGCTCCTGTCTGTCCACAGGGAAGTGTTCCCACTTCACGCTCGTGTTCTTCAGCTTGTCCTCCTGACTTTCAACCCTCAAGTTGAAGCCCGTTATCCTTCCGTTGGATAAGATGGGATCCTGGAACACAGTCACGTGATCAGAGGTCGTGTCTCGAGAGGTCGTGTACCCGGGAGGTCGTGTACCCGGGAGGTCGTGTACCCGGGAGGTCGTGTACCCGGGAGGTCGTGTACCCGGGAGGTCGTGTACCCGGGAGGTCGTGTACCCGGGAGGTCGTGTACCCGGGAGGTCGTGTACCCGGGAGGTCGTGTACCCGGGAGGTCGTGTACCCGGGAGGTCGTGTACCCGGGAGGTCGTGTACCCGGGAGGTCGTGTCTGGGGAGGTCGTGTACCCGGGAGGTCGTGTACCCGGGAGGTCGTGTCTGGGGAGGTCGTGTACCCGGGAGGTCGTGTCTGGGGAGGTCGTGTCTCGAGAGGTCGTGTCTCGAGAGGTCGTGTCTCGAGAGGTCGTGTCTCGAGAGGTCGTGTCTCGAGAGGTCGTGTACCCGGGAGGTCGTGTACCCGGGAGGTCGTGTACCCGGGAGGTCTTGTACCCGGGAGGTCGTGTCTGGGGAGGTCGTGTACCCGGGAGGTCGTGTACCCGGGAGGTCGTGTACCCGGGAGGTCGTGTACCCGGGAGGTCGTGTACCCGGGAGGTCGTGTACCCGGGAGGTCGTGTACCCGGGAGGTCTTGTACCCGGGAGGTCGTGTCTGGGGAGGTCGTGTCTGGGGAGGTCGTGTCTCTAGAGGTCGTGTACCCGGGAGGTCGTGTACCCGGGAGGTCGTGTACCCGGGAGGTCGTGTACCCGGGAGGTCGTGTACCCGGGAGGTCGTGTACCCGGGAGGTCGTGTCTGGGGAGGTCGTGTCTCGAGAGGTCGTGTCTCGAGAGGTCGTGTCTCGAGAGGTCGTGTACCCGGGAGGTCGTGTCTCGAGAGGTCGTGTACCCGGGAGGTCGTGTACCCGGGAGGTCGTGTACCCGGGAGGTCGTGTCTGGGGAGGTCGTGTACCCGGGAGGTCGTGTACCCGGGAGGTCGTGTCTGGGGAGGTCGGGTACCCGGGAGGTCGTGTACCCGGGAGGTCGTGTACCCGGGAGGTCGTGTACCCGGGAGGTTGTGTACCCGGGAGGTCGTGTACCCGGGAGGTCGTGTACCCGGGAGGTCGTGTACCCGGGAGGTCGTGTCTGGGGAGGTCGTGTCTGGGGAGGTCGTGTCTCGAGAGGTCGTGTCTCGAGAGGTGGTGTACCCGGGAGGTCGTGTCTCGAGAGGTCGTGTACCCGGGAGGTCGTGTCTCGAGAGGTCGTGTCTCGGGAGGTCGTGTCTCGAGAGGTCGTGTACCCGAGAGGTCGTGTACCCGGGAGGTCGTGTCTCGGGAGGTCGTGTCTCGAGAGGTCGTGTACCCGAGAGGTCGTGTCTCGAGAGGTCGTGTACCCGGGAGGTCGTGTCTCTAGAGGTCGTGTCTCGAGAGGTCGTGTACCAGGGAGGTCGTGTCTCGGGAGGTCGTGTACCCGGGAGGTCGTGTCTGGGGAGGTCGTGTCTCGAGAGGTCGTGTCTTGAGAGGTCGTGTACCCGGGAGGTCGTGTCTCGAGAGGTTGTGTCTCTCGGAGGTCGGAAACCGGGAGGTCAGGTACGGAGGGGTCAGGTACGGAGGGGTCAGGTACGGAGAGGTCAGGTACGGAGGGGTCAGGTACGGAGGGGTCAGGTACGGAGGGGTCAGGTACGGAGAGTCAGGTACGGAGGGGTCAGGTACGGAGGGGTCAGGTACGGAGGGGTCAGGTACGGAGAGTCAGGTACGGAGGGGTCAGGTACGGAGAGGTCAGGTACGGAGAGGTCAGGTACGGAGAGGTCAGGTACGGAGAGGTCAGGTACGGAGGGTCGTGTACCCGGGAGGTCGTGTACCCGGGAGGTCTTGTACCCGGGAGGTCGTGTCTGGGGAGGTCGTGTACCCGGGAGGTCGTGTCTCTAGAGGTCGTGTACCCGGGAGGTCGTGTACCCGGGAGGTCGTGTACCCGGGAGGTCGTGTACCCGGGAGGTCGTGTACCCGGGAGGTCGTGTACCCGGGAGGTCGTGTACCCGGGAGGTCGTGTACCCGGGAGGTCTTGTACCCGGGAGGTCGTGTACCCGGGAGGTCGTGTCTCTAGAGGTCGTGTACCCGGGAGGTCGTGTACCCGGGAGGTCGTGTACCCGGGAGGTCGTGTACCCGGGAGGTCGTGTACCCGGGAGGTCGTGTCTGGGGAGGTCGTGTCTCGAGAGGTCGTGTCTCGAGAGGTCGTGTCTCGAGAGGTCGTGTACCCGGGAGGTCGTGTACCCGGGAGGTCGTGTCTGGGGAGGTCGTGTACCCGGGAGGTCGTGTACCCGGGAGGTCGGGTACCCGGGAGGTCGGGTACCCGGGAGGTCGTGTACCCGGGAGGTCGTGTACCCGGGAGGTCGTGTACCCGGGAGGTCGTGTACCCGGGAGGTCGTGTACCCGGGAGGTCGTGTACCCGGGAGGTCGTGTCTGGGGAGGTCGTGTCTGGGGAGGTCGTGTCTGGGGAGGTCGTGTCTGGGGAGGTCGTGTCTCGAGAGGTCGTGTCTCGAGAGGTCGTGTCTCGAGAGGTGGTGTACCCGGGAGGTCGTGTCTCGAGAGGTCGTGTACCCGGGAGGTCGTGTCTCGAGAGGTCGTGTCTCGGGAGGTCGTGTCTCGAGAGGTTGTGTACCCGAGAGGTCGTGTACCCGGGAGGTCGTGTCTCGGGAGGTCGTGTCTCGAGAGGTCGTGTACCCGAGAGGTCGTGTCTCGAGAGGTCGTGTACCCGGGAGGTCGTGTCTCTAGAGGTCGTGTCTCGAGAGGTCGTGTACCCGGGAGGTCGTGTCTCTAGAGGTCGTGTCTCGAGAGGTCGTGTACCAGGGAGGTCGTGTCTCGGGAGGTCGTGTACCCGGGAGGTCGTGTCTGGGGAGGTCGTGTCTCGAGAGGTCGTGTCTTGAGAGGTCGTGTACCCGGGAGGTCGTGTCTCGAGAGGTTGTGTCTCTCGGAGGTCGGAAACCGGGAGGTCAGGTACGGAGGGGTCAGGTACGGAGGGGTCAGGTACGGAGAGGTCAGGTACGGAGGGGTCAGGTACGGAGGGGTCAGGTACGGAGGGGTCAGGTACGGAGAGTCAGGTACGGAGGGGTCAGGTACGGAGGGGTCAGGTACGGAGGGGTCAGGTACGGAGAGGTCAGGTACGGAGGGGTCAGGTACGGAGAGGTCAGGTACGGAGAGGTCAGGTACGGAGAGGTCAGGTACGGAGAGGTCAGGTACGGAGAGGTCAGGTACGGAGAGGTCAGGTACGGAGAGGTCAGGTACGGAGAGGTCAGGTACGGAGGGGTCAGGTACGGAGGGGTCAGGTACGGAGGGGTCAGGTACGGAGGGGTCAGGTACGGAGAGGTCAGGTACGGAGAGGTCAGGTACGGAGGGGTCAGGTACGGAGAGGTCAGGTACGGAAAGGTCAGGTACGGAGAGGTCAGGTACGGAGGGGTCAGGTACGGAGGGGTCAGGTACGGAGGGGTCAGGTACGGAGAGGTCAGGTACGGAGAGGTCAGGTACGGAGAGGTCAGGTACGGAGGGGTCAGGTACGGAGAGGTCAGGTACGGAGGGGTCAGGTACGGAGGGGTCAGGTACGGAGAGGTCAGGTACGGAGGGGTCAGGTACGGAGGGGTCAGGTACGGAGAGGTCAGGTACGGAGGGGTCAGGTACGGAGGGGTCAGGTACGGAGAGGTCAGGTACGGAGAGGTCAGGTACGGAGGGGTCAGGTACGGAGAGGTCAGGTACGGAGGGGTCAGGTACGGAGAGGTCAGGTACGGAGGGGTCAGGTACGGAGAGGTCAGGTACGGAGGGGTCAGGTACGGAGAGGTCAGATACGGAGAGGTCAGGTACGGAGAGGTCAGGTACGGAGGGGTCAGGTACGGAGAGGTCAGGTACGGAGGGGTCAGGTACGGAGAGGTCAGGTACGGAGAGGTCAGGTACGGAGGGGTCAGGTACGGAGGGGTCAGGTACGGAGGGGTCAGGTACGGAGAGGTCAGATACGGAGAGGTCAGGTACGGAGAGGTCAGGTACGGAGAGGTCAGGTACGGAGGGGTCAGGTACGGAGAGGTCAGGTACGGAGGGGTCAGGTACGGAGAGGTCAGGTACGGAGGGGTCAGGTACGGAGAGGTCAGGTACGGAGGGGTCAGGTACGGAGAGGTCAGGTACGGAGAGGTCAGGTACGGAGAGGTCAGGTACGGAGAGGTCAGGTACGGAGAGGTCAGGTACGGAGGGGTCAGGTACGGAGAGGTCAAGTACTGATGGACTCGTTCTTACCTTACAGACAATCTGCACCGTCTGCTGAGTGATGATTCTCCACAGATCAGGTTTTCCATTGGGTTCTAGTTGATGAACAAATAATAAAGCGTTTTAGTTTGAACTTGAATACCAGGATCTCTAGAGCTCCGGGGCCTCAGGGGCCTCAGGGGCCTCAGGGGCCTCAGGGGCCTCAGGGGCCTCAGGGACTCACTGGTCTCGGGCGTGCGGTTGCTGGAGTTGCTGCTCCAGCTGCTCCACAGTTCTCCGTCACACTCGCCCTCGAACCTGCAGTGGACCTGGACCACGTACTCGGTGGCAGAACTCAGCTTCTGGAGCCTGAAGGACTCGTTGTCACTGGCGACGTCGCTCTGTGGAACCTGAGACACATGGTTGACGTTATCGTTTGGATCACAGCTGTGGAGATGAAACCAACATCTCCGTCTTTAAGTTGGTTTTTTACGCATTTCATTCTTTTTTTAAATAATCATCATTTAATCAAAAGTTTAATCAAATGAACAAGTATTTTAAATGAATGGAGTTTAATATTTTGATTCCAATAATTCAATCCATTGGTAAAATATATATTTTTTAAATTTGTATCATTTTAATTCAATATAAATGTTGGTATAATAGAGTTTATTATTAGTTACAATTATTCAAAAATACTTTAGTCTGTTTTAAAAAGTTCTTAAGACGTTTTTATTTGTTCAGGCTTTTCCTTGTTTCTCTGAGACTCTTGATGTTCTCAGTATTATCTTGACCTTTAAAGTATATACTTTATTGAGTATTGTTTGGATTGTTTAAGCGCTTTGTGACCCTGGTCTGGAAAAGTACTATATAAATACTAATTACTTCTATTAGTAATGTCTGCAACATTAATATGTTGAAGTTAAAAAACATTTACTTTAAAAAGACGTGTGAACATCTTACAACCAAACACCTGAACGACCAGAACACAACCTTAAACACAACATTAAACACAACCTTAAACACAACCTTAAACACAACATTAAACACAACCTTAAACACAACATTAAACACAACCTTAAACACAACCTTAAACACAACATTAAACACAACATTAAACACAACCTTAAACACAACATTAAACACAACCTTAAACACAACATTAAACACAACCTTAAACACAACCTTAAACACAACCTTAAACACAACATTAAACACAACCTTAAACACAACCTTAAACACAACCTTAAACACAACAGTAAACACAACCTTAAACATTAAACACAACCTTAAACACAACATTAAACACAACATTAAAAACAACCTTAAACACAACATTAAACACAACCTTAAACATTAAACATTAAACACAACCTTAAACACAACATTAAACACAACCTTAAACACAACATTAAACACAACCTTAAACATTAAACATTAAACACAACCTTAAACACAACATTAAACACAACCTTAAACACAACAGTAAACACAACCTTAAACATTAAACACAACCTTAAACACAACATTAAACACAACCTTAAACACAACATTAAACACAACCTTAAACACAACATTAAACACAACCTTAAACACAACATTAAACACAACCTTAAACAACATTAAACACAACCTTAAACACAACCTTAAACACAACATTAAACACAACCTTAAACACAACCTTAAACACAACATTAAACACAACAGTAAACACAACCTTAAACATTAAACACAACATTAAACATTAAACACAACCTTAAACACAACATTAAACACAACATTAAAGTCATATTTCTTCGGTTCATATACTTTGAGCGTTCATGCTCGTTTACGTTTGACGGTTCATGTAAACCTGGATGAAGCAGCAGATGGTTCAGGAGCTCATGACCTTCTGAGATCATGTAGATCCTCCAGCACGACGAGCACCAACATACGAGAAGAACGTCTCTCTTCGTACTCACGTAAGTCCAGACGTCGGATCCTTTCTTGCAGTATCGGATCTGGTTCCTGAGCCTCATGTAGAGTGGATGAATGGGCCGGCTCCAGCTCATCAGGAGCGAGTTAGGAAGGACGTCTTCTGAGATCAACTGGACGTTCCCCGGCGGGTTGACCTTGGCTGCGACATGAAGGACGTCAGAGGAGGACCTCGAGGCGCTCGCTCGGGACAAACCTACCGAAACAGTTGGCGTCGCCTCTCAGATGTTCCGAGGTCACCGATCCCAACTCGTTCTGCGCCTCGACCCACATGTCCATGAGGACGTGGTTCGGGAAGAGCTTCAGGCTCACCTCAGCAGAGCTGAGTGTTGTGGACTTGTTGTACGATTTCGACCTGGAGAGACGCGAGCAGACGTCCAGAGATACATGAACATTCTTCATATAGTGACAACTAAACAGGAGTCTATCCCAGTTACTCGGGGTGAGAGGCTGAGGACACCCTCACCACGACACACACCCACACACACACCCTCACCACGAACCACACCCACACACACACCCTCACCACGACACACACCCACACACACACCCTCACTAGACACACACCCTCACACACCCACACACACACCCTCACTAGACACACACCCACGACACACACCCTCACACACCCTCACTAGACACACACCCACGACACACACCCTCACACCCTCACACACCCACACACACACCCTCACTAGACTCACACCCACGACACACACCCTCACCACGACACACACCCTCACACACCCACACACACACCCTCACTAGACTCACACCCACGACACACACCCTCACACACCCTCACTAGACTCACACCCACGACACACACCCTCACCACGACACACACCCTCACACACCCACACACACACCCTCACTAGACTCACACCCACGACACACACCCTCACCACGACACACACCCTCACACACCCACACACACACCCTCACTAGACACACACCCACGACACACACCCTCACACACACCCACACACACACACACCCACACACACACACACACGACACACACACGACACACACACGACACACACCCTCACACACACACACCCACGACACACACCCACGACACACACACCCACACACACCCACGACACACCCACGACACACACCACGACACACACCACGACACACACCACGACACACACCACGACACACACCACGACACACACCCACACACACACCCTTCAAGACTGATGATGGCGACGGTCTAGAAAAGGCCACTTACTCGCTGACCTTCACGTTCAGGGTGTAGGTGGTCTCGACGTTTTTGGTGGTCCGTGTCTGCGGCGTCCACTGGCAGGTGATGATGTCATGGATGGTGTTCCCCTGTTGAACGGCGACACACGACAGATTCTGCGGCTTCTCCGGACGATCTGACGAGACAAACACACGCGTTCATGTCGACTTCACGCACACGTCTGCGAGGAACACCGGCGCCGACGGAAGCCACGTACAGCCTCTCCTGAGGAGCAGCCCGTGGGTCAGTCTCCGCGGGGGCATGAACCTGGAGCCCGGCTTCATCTGGGCTCGGCAGAACAGCCACTCGTGCTCGTCGCCCGTCACGTGGACGGTGACGCTGAGCGCCGTGTCGTTGATCCTCGTGTATCGCTCTCTGGGAATGAGCGTGTTGGCGAGCGTCCAGCTGAGGTCGTCGGCCGTGACCTCGAGCGCGTTGACCTCGTGCGTGTTCACGACCTCGTGCGTGTTCACGACCACGCACGTGGCGGTGAAGTCGGTCCCGACCTCCAGCACCGGGGACTGGGGGTACATCACCAAGGAGGGTTCTAGAAACCAGAGGAGTTCCATGAACCAGTGAGTCTGAAAACGTCTGCCTCGATCAGGAATATTATTGAACTTTAAGCCGCTAAACCAGTTCTTCTGGGAACGTTCCTACAAACTAGTTCTTCTGGGAACGTTCCTACAAACTAGTTCTTCTGGGAACGTTCCTACAAACTAGTTCTTCTGGGAACGTTCCTACAAACTAGTTCTTCTGGGAACGTTCCTACAAACTAGTTCTTCTGGGAAAGTTCCTACAAACTAGTTCTTCTGGGAACGTTCCTACAAACTAGTTCTTCTGGGAACGTTCCTACAAACTAGTTCTTCTGGGAACGTTCCTACAAACTAGTTCTTCTGGGAACGTTCCTACAAACTAGTTCTTCTGGGAACGTTCCTACAAACTAGTTCTTCTGGGAAAGTTCCTACAAACTAGTTCTTCTGGGAACGTTCCTACAAACTAGTTCTTCTGGGAACGTTCCTACAAACTAGTTCTTCTGGGAACGTTCCTCCAAACTAGTTCTTCTGGGAAAGTTCCTACAAACTAGTTCTTCTGGGAACGTTCCTACAAACTAGTTCTTCTGGGAACGTTCCTACAAACTAGTTCTTCTGGGAAAGTTCCTACAAACTAGTTCTTCTGGGAAAGTTCCTACAAACTAGTTCTTCTGGGAACGTTCCTACAAACTAGTTCTTCTGGGAACGTTCCTACAAACTAGTTCTTCTGGGAACGTTCCTCCAAACTAGTTCTTCTGGGAAAGTTCCTACAAACTAGTTCTTCTGGGAACGTTCCTACAAACTAGTTCTTCTGGGAAAGTTCCTACAAACTAGTTCTTCTGGGAAAGTTCCTACAAACTAGTTCTTCTGGGAAAGTTCCTACAAACTAGTTCTTCTGGGAACGTTCCTACAAACTAGTTCTTCTGGGAAAGTTCCTACAAACTAGTTTTTCTGGGAAAGTTCCTACAAACTAGTTCTTCTGGGAAAGTTCCTACAAACTAGTTCTTCTTGGAACGTCCCAGTGAATCATTAATAATCGTCTTTCAACTCATCACACAGAAGACACAACTGTCTTTACCGTAACTGTACAGAGATGACAACCTTTACTTACTTAGTTACTCACTCACTGTGTGTGTTAAAGTGTGTATGCGTGTGTGTGTGTTGTGATGTGTGACTCTTTTGTATTATTAGTGTGTGTGTGTGTGTGTGTTGTGATGTGTGACTCTATTGTATCATCAGTGTGTGATGTTGTGATGTGTGACTCTATTGTATCATCAGTGTGTGATGTGTGACTCTATTGTATCATCAGTGTGTGATGTTGTGATGTGTGACTCTATTGTATTATTAATGTGTGATGTTGTGATGTGTGACTCTATTGTATCATCAGTGTGTGATGTTGTGATGTGTGACTCTATTGTATCATCAGTGTGTGTTGTTGTGATGTGTGACTCTATTGTATCATCAGTGTGTGTTGTTGTGATGTGTGACACTATTGTATCATCAGTGTGTGTTGTTGTGATGTGTGACACTATTGTATCATCAGTGTGTGTTGTTGTGATGTGTGACACTATTGTATCATCAGTGTGTGTTTTTGTGATGTGTGACTCTATTGTATCATCAGTGTGTGTTGTTGTGATGTGTGACTCTATTGTATCATCAGTGTGTGTTGTTGTGATGTGTGACTCTATTGTATCATCAGTGTGTGTTGTTGTGATGTGTGACACTATTGTATCATCAGTGTGTGTTGTTGTGATGTGTGACTCTATTGTATCATCAGTGGGTGTTGTTGTGATGTGTGACTCTATTGTATCATCAGTGTGTGTTGTTGTGATGTGTGACACTATTGTATCATCAGTGTGTTGTTGTGATGTGTGATTCTATTGTATCATCAGTGTGTGTTGTTGTGATGTGTGACTCTATTGTATCATCAGTGTGTGTTGTTGTGATGTGTGACTCTATTGTATCATCAGTGTGTGTTGTTGTGATGTGTGACTCTATTGTATCATCAGTGTGTGTTGTTGTGATGTGTGACTCTATTGTATCATCAGTGTGTGTTGTTGTGATGTGTGACTCTATTGTATCATCAGTGTGTGTTGTTGTGATGTGTGACTCTATTGTATCATCAGTGTGTGTTGTTGTGATGTGTGACTCTATTGTATCATCAGTGTGTGTTGTTGTGATGTGTGACTCTATTGTATCATCAGTGTGTGATGTTGTGATGTGTGACTCTATTGTATCATCAGTGTGTGTTGTTGTGATGTGTGACTCTATTGTATCATCAGTGTGTGATGTTGTGATGTGTGACTCTATTGTATCATCAGTGTGTGTTGTTGTGATGTGTGACTCTATTGTATCATCAGTGTGTGTTGTTGTGATGTGTGACTCTATTGTATCATCCGTGTGTGTTGTGACTCTATTGTATCATCAGTGTGTGTTGTTGTGATGTGTGACTCTATTGTATCATCAGTGTGTGTTGTTGTGATGTGTGACTCTATTGTATCATCAGTGTGTGTTGTTGTGATGTGTGACTCTATTGTATCATCAGTGTGTGTTGTTGTGATGTGTGACTCTATTGTATCATCAGTGTGTGTTGTTGTGATGTGTGACTCTATTGTATCATCAGTGTGTGTTGTTGTGATGTGTGACTCTATTGTATCATCAGTGTGTGTTGTTGTGATGTGTGACTCTATTGTATCATCAGTGTGTGTTGTTGTGATGTGTGACTCTATTGTATCATCAGTGTGTGTTGTTGTGATGTGTGACTCTATTGTATCATCAGTGTGTGTTGTTGTGATGTGTGACTCTATTGTATCATCAGTGTGTGTTGTTGTGATGTGTGACTCTATTGTATCATCAGTGTGTGTTGTTGTGATGTGTGACTCTATTGTATCGTCAGTGTGTGATGTTGTGATGTGTGACTCTATTGTATCGTCAGTGTGTGTTGTCGTGATGTGTGACTCTATTGTATCATCAGTGTGTGTTGTTGTGATGTGTGACTCTATTGTATCGTCAGTGTGTGTTGTTGTGATGTGTGACTCTATTGTATCATCAGTGTGTGTTGTTGTGATGTGTGAGACTATTGTATCATCAGTGTGTGTTGTTGTGATGTGTGACTCTATTGTATCATCAGTGTGTGTTGTTGTGATGTGTGACTCTATTGTATCATCAGTGTGTGTTGTTGTGATGTGTGACTCTATTGTATCATCAGTGTTTGTTGTTGTGATGTGTGACACTATTGTATCATCAGTGTGTGTTGTTGTGATGTGTGACTCTATTGTATCATCAGTGTGTGTTGTTGTGATGTGTGACTCTATTGTATCATCAGTGTGTGTTGTTGTGATGTGTGACTCTATTGTATCATCAGTGTGTGTTGTTGTGATGTGTGACTCTATTGTATCATCAGTGTGTGTTGTTGTGATGTGTGACTCTATTGTATCATCAGTGTGTGTTGTTGTGATGTGTGACTCTATTGTATCATCAGTGTGTGTTGTTGTGATGTGTGACTCTATTGTATCATCAGTGTGTGTTGTTGTGATGTGTGACTCTATTGTATCATCAGTGTGTGTTGTTGTGATGTGTGACTCTATTGTATCATCAGTGTGTGTTGTTGTGATGTGTGACTCTATTGTATCATCAGTGTGTGTTGTTGTGATGTGTGACTCTATTGTATCATCAGTGTGTGTTGTTGTGATGTGTGACTCTATTGTATCATCAGTGTGTGTTGTTGTGATGTGTGACTCTATTGTATCATCAGTGTGTGTTGTTGTGATGTGTGACTCTATTGTATCATCAGTGTGTGTTGTTGTGATGTGTGACTCTATTGTATCATCAGTGTGTGTTGTTGTGATGTGTGACTCTATTGTATCATCAGTGTGTGTTGTTGTGATGTGTGACTCTATTGTATCATCAGTGTGTGTTGTTGTGATGTGTGACTCTATTGTATCATCAGTGTGTGTTGTTGTGATGTGTGACTCTATTGTATCGTCAGTGTGTGTTGTTGTGATGTGTGACTCTATTGTATCATCAGTGTGTGTTGTTGTGATGTGTGACTCTATTGTATCATCAGTGTGTGTTGTTGTGATGTGTGACTCTATTGTATCATCAGTGTGTGTTGTTGTGATGTGTGACTCTATTGTATCATCAGTGTGTGTTGTTGTGATGTGTGACTCTATTGTATCATCAGTGTGTGTTGTTGTGATGTGTGACTCTATTGTATCATCAGTGTGTGTTGTTGTGATGTGTGACTCTATTGTATCATCAGTGTGTGTTGTTGTGATGTGTGACTCTATTGTATCATCAGTGTGTGTTGTTGTGATGTGTGACTCTATTGTATCGTCAGTGTGTGTTGTTGTGATGTGTGACTCTATTGTATCGTCAGTGTGTGTTGTTGTGATGTGTGACTCTATTGTATCGTCAGTGTGTGTTGTTGTGATGTGTGACTCTATTGTATCATCAGTGTGTGTTGTTGTGATGTGTGACTCTATTGTATCATCAGTGTGTGTTGTTGTGATGTGTGACTCTATTGTATCGTCAGTGTGTGTTGTTGTGATGTGTGACTCTATTGTATCGTCAGTGTGTGATGTTGTGATGTGTGACTCTATTGTATCATCAGTGTGTGTTGTTGTGATGTGTGACTCTATTGTATCATCAGTGTGTGTTGTTGTGATGTGTGACTCTATTGTATCATCAGTGTGTGATGTTGTGATGTGTGACTCTATTGTATCATCAGTGTGTGTTGTTGTGATGTGTGACTCTATTGTATCATCAGTGTGTGTTGTTGTGATGTGTGACTCTATTGTATCATCAGTGTGTGTTGTTGTGATGTGTGACTCTATTGTATCATCAGTGTGTGTTGTTGTGATGTGTGACTCTATTGTATCATCAGTGTGTGATGTTGTGATGTGTGACTCTATTGTATCATCAGTGTGTGTTGTTGTGATGTGTGACTCTATTGTATCATCAGTGTGTGTTGTTGTGATGTGTGACTCTATTGTATCATCAGTGTGTGTTGTTGTGATGTGTGACTCTATTGTATCATCAGTGTGTGTTGTTGTGATGTGTGACTCTATTGTATCATCAGTGTGTGTTGTTGTGATGTTTGACTCTATTGTATCATCAGTGTGTGTTAACTTGTCACAGCGACTCCCGTCTGAAGAAGTTCTTTTCTAACTGAACTGCTGATGTTCCAGCACAGGATCCGTGTCAAGACACACCTGCGGAGCGTCATGGCCTGAAGCAGAGGGAGTCCCTGGAAAGCCAGGATGTCGTAAAACAAGTTCCATCAATACTTTCACGGCAATAAAACCCGAGTCATGACGAGTGTTTTCTTGTCATCGTCGCTCACCAAAGTGTCTCCTCAGACACAGTGTTTGTGACGTCGTTACTTCCTGCCTGTTCACTTCACACTTGATATGAGACGCCAGTTGAAAGGTTGCATCATCCAAACTAACTAACTAACTACCTCTTAACTAACTACCGTAAAACACATATTTGTAAATGACATAAACCCACACAAAGTGTCACAAAGTCAAACTAGCGCCGAATCTCTCAGGTAAATGTGTAGCATCTGTGAAGGTTCAGCACCGTCTGGATTCAACTTGTGTATATTTGTGTATATTCGTGTGTATTCGTGTGTGTTTACTTGTGTGTGTATTTGTTTATATTCGTGTGTGTATTCGTGTATATTCGTGTGTGTATTTGTGTATATTTGTGTATTTTCGTGTGTGTATTTGTGTATATTTGTGTATTTTCGTGTATATTTATGTATATTCGTGTGTATTCGTGTGTGTATTTGTTTATATTCGTGTGTGTATTCGTGTATATTCGTGTGTGTATTTGTGTATATTCGTGTGTGTATTTGTGTATTTTCGTGTATATTTGTGTGTATTTGTGTGTGTTTATTTGTGTGTGTATTTGTTTATATTCGTGTGTGTATTTGTGTATATTCGTGTATATTCGTGTATATTAGTGTATATTAGTGTTTATTCGTGTCTATTCGTGTCTATTCGTGTATATTTGTGTCTATTCGTGTCTATTCGTGTATATTCGTGTATATTCGTGTATATTCGTGTATATTCGTGTATATTTGTGTATATTCGTGTATATTTGTGTATTTTCGTGTATATTTGTGTATATTTTTGTATATTCGTGTATTTTCGTGTATATTTTTGTATATTCGTGTATTTTCGTGTATATTTTTGTATATTCGTGTATTTTCGTGTATATTTGTGTATATTTTTGTATATTCGTGTATTTTCGTGTATATTTTTGTATATTCGTGTATTTTCGTGTATATTCGTGTATTTTCGTATATTCGTGTATTTTCGTGTATATTTGTGTATATTTTTGTATATTCGTGTATTTTCGTGTATATTTTTGTATATTCGTGTATTTTCGTGTATATTCGTGTATATTCGTGTATTTTCGTGTATTTTCGTGTATATTTGTGTATATTGGTGTGAGAACATGACCCGCGAGATCCTCAGAACCACAACTTTATTTATTCAAATGTGTTGGTTGCTGTAGCGTCTGACGAGGACTGAGTCATGTTTCCAAATAACTACTAAGTAGTTCCAGGGAATGTTGTTGTTGGAGTCGTTACTACAGTAACAGTGAGTTCCTACAAACTAGTTCTTCTGGGAAAGTTCCTACAAACTAGTTCTTCTGGGAAAGTTCCTACAAACTAGTTCTTCTGGGAAAGTTCCTACAAACTAGTTCTTCTGGGAAAGTTCCTACAAACTAGTTCTTCTGGGAACGTTCCTACAAACTAGTTCTTCTGGGAACGTTCCTACAAACTAGTTCTTCTGGGAAAGTTCCTACAAACTAGTTCTTCTGGGAAAGTTCCTACAAACTAGGTCTTCTGGGAACGTTCCTACAAACTAGTTCTTCTGGGAAAGTTCCTACAAACTAGTTCTTCTGGGAAAGTTCCTACAAACTAGTTCTTCTGGGAAAGTTCCTACAAACTAGTTCTTCTGGGAAAGTTCCTACAAACTAGTTCTTCTGGGAACGTCCCAGTGAATCATTAATAATCGTCTTTCAACTCATCACACAGAAGACACAACTGTCTTTACCGTAACTGTACAGAGATGACAACCTTTACTTACTTAGTTACTCACTCACTGTGTGTGTTAAAGTGTGTATGCGTGTGTGTTAAAGTTTGAATGCGTTTGTGTTAAAGTTTGTATGCGTGTGTGTGTTGTTGTGTGACTATTATATCATCAGTGTGTGTGTGTGTGTGTGTGAGACTCTATTGTATCATCAGTGTGTGTGTTGTTGTTGTTATGTGTGACTCTATTGTATCATCAGTGTGTGTGTTGTTGTGATGCGTGACTCTATTGTATCATCAGTGTGTGTGTTGTTTTGATGTGTATCTCTATTGTATCATCAGTGTGTGTTGTTGTGATGTGTGACTCTATTGTATCATCAGTGTGTGTTGTTGTGATGTGTGACTCTATTGTATCATCAGTGTGTGTGTTGTTGTGATGTGTGACTCTATTGTATCATCAGTGTGTGTGTTGTTTTGATGTTTATCTCTATTGTATCATCAGTGTGTGTTGTTGTGATGTGTGACTCTATTGTATCATCAGTGTGTGTTTGTACAAAATTATCTTAAGCTCCGCCCACTGAAAAAACGTTGTTTTTCTGGAGATGAAATCTTGTTGACCATAACCACACCCACTCTGCTGTGATTGGTCAAGCATGGAGGTTTGTCACCGCACGTCATCAATGTTCTCCACCTTCAAGGGACTCATTGCATTAACAAAGCGGGCGTGATTACAGCTGGAGGAGTGAAGCCATTATTACGTCATAATGGACTCTTGTAACCTCTCGTTTGTCCAGATTTCAGAGCAACTTTATAATGTAATAAGTGTAAAACATGGTCATGATGAGAAGTTACTGCGTCTTGAAGAACATTCACTACATGACACCAGAGTTGATACTAGTTGATGTTTAATGACACCAGAGTTGATACTAGTTGATGTTTAATGACACCAGAGTTGATACTAGTTGATGTTTAATGACACCAGAGTTGATACTAGTTGATGTTTAATGACACCAGAGTTGATACTAGTTGATGTTTAATGACACCAGAGTTGATACTAGTTGATGTTTAATGACACCAGAGTTGATACTAGTTGATGTTTAATGACACCAGAGTCGATACTAGTTGATGTTTAATGACACCAGAGTCGATACTAGTCCATGTTTAATGACACCAGAGTCGATACTAGTTGATGTTTAATGACACCAGAGTTGATACTAGTCGATGTTTAATGACACCAGAGTCGATACTAGTTGATGTTTAATGACACCAGAGTCGATACTAGTTGATGTTTAATGACACCAGAGTTGATACTAGTTGATGTTTAATGATACTAGTTGATGTTTAATGACACCAGAGTCGATACTAGTTGATGTTTAATGACACCAGAGTCGATACTAGTTGATGTTTAATGACACCAGAGTCGATACTAGTTGATGTTTAATGACACCAGAGTCGATACTAGTTGATGTTTAATGACACCAGAGTCGATACTAGTTGATGTTTAATGACACCAGAGTCGATACTAGTTGATGTTTAATGACACCAGAGTTGATACTAGTCGATGTTTAATGACACCAGAGTCGATACTAGTTGATGTTTAATGACACCAGAGTCGATACTAGTTGATGTTTAATGACACCAGAGTTGATACTAGTTGATGTTTAATGACACCAGAGTTGATACTAGTTGATGTTTAATGACACCAGAGTTGATACTAGTTGATGTTTAATGACACCAGAGTTGATACTAGTTGATGTTTAATGACACCAGAGTTGATACTAGTTGATGTTTAATGACACCAGAGTTGATACTAGTTGATGTTTAATGACACCAGAGTTGATACTAGTTGATGTTTAATGACACCAGAGTTGATACTAGTTGATGTTTAATGACACCAGAGTTGATACTAGTTGATGTTTAATGACACCAGAGTTGATACTAGTTGATTGAATTCATCATCCTCAGCTATAAAAACAGATCGTGTCCTTGAATGTCATGCACATGAACGTGATCATGATCTTGTACTGAGAGGCTTTAATGGTCGTATCTGTCTTGCAGACGTTAAGTTATGTAGCTTCATAAACAATTACCACTGATATTATTAACTTATATCTGCACCGTTTCCAACATTTTCCTGCTCAACACACTGTGAGAAAACTTGATTTTCTAACTTAAAATCTTATTTGGGTTTAGAACTGACCTGGAATTCCATGTGACACAGAAGCCAGACATGCCAGCAGGAGAGGGAAGAACATGATGAGGGTAGCTGGAGAATATAAACAAACATCGTTAGCATCGGTCTGCTGTTAGTATCGGTCTACTGTTAGCGTCGGTCTACTATTAGCATCAGTCATCTGTTAGCATCAGTCATCTGTTAGCATCAGTCATCTGTTAGTATCGGTCTACTGTTAGCATCAGTCTACTGTTAGCATCAGTCATCTGTTAGCATCAGTCAACTGTTTGCATCAGTCTACTGTTTGCATCAGTCTACCGTTTGCATTAGTCTACTGTTAGCATCAGTCATCTGTTAGCATCAGTCATCTGTTAGCATCAGTCATCTGTTAGCATCAGTCAACTGTTAGCATCAGTCAACTGTTAGCATCAGTCATCTGTTAGTATCAGTCAACTGTTAGCATCAGTCTACTGTTAGCATCAGTCTACTGTTAGCATCAGTCATCTGTTAGCATCAGTCAACTGTTAGCATCAGTCATCTGTTAGCGTCAGTCTACTGTTAGCGTCAGTCATCTGTTAGCGTCAGTCATCTGTTAGCGTCAGTCATCTATTAGCGTCAGTCATCTGTTAGCGTCAGTCATCTGTTAGCGTCAGTCATCTGTTAGCGTCAGTCATCTGTTAGCGTCAGTCTACTGTTAGCGTCAGTCTACTGTTAGCTTCAGTCTACTGTTAGCATCAGTCTACTGTTAGCATCAGTCTACTGTTAGCATCAGTCATCTGTTAGCATCAGTCTACTGTTAGCATCAGTCTACTGTTAGCATCAGTCACCTGTTAGCATCAGTCAACTGTTAGCATCAGTCACCTGTTAGCATCAGTCATCTGTTAGCATCAGTCTACTGTTAGCATCAGTCACCTGTTAGCATCAGTCACCTGTTAGCATCAGTCACCTGTTAGCATCAGTCTACTGTTAGCATCAGTCTACTGTTAGCATCAGTCAACTGTTAGCATATGTCATCTGTTAGCATCAGTCTACTGTTAGCATCAGTCATCTGTTGGCATCAGTCATCTGTTGGCATCAGTCATCTGTTGGCATCAGTCAACTGTTAGCATCAGTCATCTGTTAGCATCAGTCATCTGTTAGCATCAGTCAACTGTTAGCATCAGTCAACTGTTAGCATCAGTCTACTGTTTGCATCAGTCTACTGTTTGCATCAGTCATCTGTTAGCATCAGTCTACTGTTAGCATCAGTCATCTGTTAGCATCAGTCAACTGTTAGCATCAGTCAACTGTTAGCATCAGTCATCTGTTAGTATCAGTCAACTGCTGGCATCAGTCTACTGTTAGCATCAGTCATCTGTTAGCATCAGTCAACTGTTAGCATCAGTCAACTGTTAGCATCAGTCAACTGTTAGCATCAGTCATCCGTTAGCATCAGTCTACTGTTAGCGTCAGTCTACTGTTTGCATCAGTCTACTGATAGCATCAGTCATCTGTTAGCATCAGTCTACTGTTAGCATCAGTCATCTGTTAGCATCAGTCAACTGTTAGCATCAGTCATCTGTTGGCATCAGTCATCTGTTGGCATCAGTCATCTGTTGGCATCATTCAACAGTTAGCATCAGTCACCTGTTAGCATCAGTCTACTGTTAGCATCAGTCATCTGTTAGCATCAGTCATCTGTTAGCATCAGTCATCTGTTAGCATCAGTCAACTGTTAGCATCAGTCATCTGTTAGCATCAGTCTACTGTTAGCATCAGTCATCTGTTAGCATCAGTCTACTGTTAGCATCAGTCATCTGTTAGCGTCAGTCTACTGTTAGCATCAGTCAACTGTTAGCATCAGTCTACTGTTAGCATCAGTCATCTGTTAGCATCAGTCAACTGTTAGCATCAGTCATCTGTTAGCATCAGTCAACTGTTAGCATCAGTCATCTGTTGGCATCAGTCTACTGTTAGCATCAGTCTACTGTTAGCATCAGTCATCTGTTAGCATCAGTCAACTGTTAGCATCAGTCATCTGTTAGCATCAGTCTACTGTTAGCATCAGTCATCTGTTAGCACCAGTCTACTGTTAGCATCAGTCATCTGTTAGCATCAGTCAACTGTTAGCATCAGTCTACTGTTAGCATCAGTCATCTGTTAGCATCAGTCAACTGTTAGCATCAGTCAACTGTTAGCATCAGTCATCTGTTAGCACCAGTCTACTGTTAGCATCAGTCATCTGTTAGCACCAGTCTACTGTTAGCATCAGTCATCTGTTAGCATCAGTCAACTGTTAGCATCAGTCTACTGTTAGCATCAGTCATCTGTTAGCATCAGTCAACTGTTAGCATCAGTCTACTGTTAGCATCAGTCATCTGTTAGCATCAGTCATCTGTTAGCATCAGTCATCTGTTAGCATCAGTCTACTGTTAGCATCAGTCACCTGTTAGCATCAGTCTACTGTTAGCATCAGTCAACTGTTAGCATCAGTCTACTGTTAGCATCAGTCATCTGTTAGCATCAGTCTACTGTTAGCATCAGTCAACTGTTAGCATCAGTCAACTGTTAGCATCAGTCTACTGTTAGCATCAGTCATCTGTTAGCATCAGTCAACTGTTAGCATCAGTCTACTGTTAGCATCAGTCATCTGTTAGCATCAGTCATCTGTTAGCATCAGTCATCTGTTAGCATCAGTCTACTGTTAGCATCAGTCACCTGTTAGCATCAGTCTACTGTTAGCATCAGTCAACTGTTAGCATCAGTCTACTGTTAGCATCAGTCATCTGTTAGCATCAGTCAACTGTTAGCACCAGTCTACTGTTAGCATCAGTCATCTGTTAGCATCAGTCAACTGTTAGCACCATTAACTGAAGCAAAAACTTCCAACAAAACGTGTGTTTGAACATAAATATCGCATCATCAGCTGCGAATGTTTGTTTCCAGCGAAAGACAAAAGTTTGATGTTCGAACGAACATTATTTGTAAGCTCGTTCGACGACACGCTGACGTCACGACAAACAAGACACGTCATACCTGAGCGCGGCTCTGGTCTCAGCTCTAGTGTCCACTCGCCATCTTTCATGAAGTCGTTGAAGAGTTTTTACACGAGAATAACATGTTGTTCTTCTTAGAGCTAATGGCGCATCTTCACTCCGCCCACTTCCCGTCAAGGAAATCTGCGTCGCAGTTTTTCTCACTGATTCACAGAACACGTGGATGGGCTGATCCTGCTCAAGATCAACCTAACGAGCGTCCGCGTATGGTTTAGAGATCTAGTCTGACCGAGGGCGTTCATCTCTTCGTACCGATTGGATTAAAACCATGTCGCTCAACGAGCATTGGCCAATAGAATGATCCATATTTCGCCCACTCATCTGCATACGTCATCTGTTTCAATTTCCAGTAAGTCCTCCGCCCTTCTGGCAAGAGAGCCAACAGGGTTTATATGAACACGTCAATCAAAAGTAGATCAGTGATAAAGTGGTTACTTTCGCAATCAGACTCTTATTTTGTAAGTGTTGAATCTATCGATTCTTATTTATGATAATAAGTTTATTGTGGATTTGAGGACTTGTTTCATATGTTCAGTCAAACTTTGTTAATAACATAATAATAATAATAATATATGATATAATAATAATTTCATTTACCATCTTAAACTCTTCACACACAGTTTCTATTGTACTTTCTGTCGCTTCTTTCTTATTCTTGTCGTTCATCTGAGCTTCTTGAAACTTTAGACGCAAGATTTTAGATCGTGTCAATATTTTGAAGCACTGACCCTGATGTCAGATCAGACCGAGGAGTTTGACTTGAGGAGCAGATGTTCAGGGAGAAGAGCAGGGGGCAGAGAACACAGCCCTGAGGTGCACCAGTGCTGATGGTCCCAGACTCTATTGTGAGATGTTTCTCCAGCGCAGGTCTAGAGTGTGTCCTGCAGGAGGACTGTGTTGGATGAAGAACTACTCAAAACAAATGACTTCCTTGTTTGGTTCTATATTTGTTTACAGTGAACTCTTGACATTTATGATGTAAATATATTCATCTTCATCATCTTCATCCATCATCATCTTCATCATCATCTTCATCATCTTCATCGTCATGAATGACTCATCACTAACCTGCTGCTACTAAACATTTAAACCATGTATTTACACATCATGTGTTCACTCGTCACAGAACATTTGAAAATCATGATAGTTTGATGAAAGTCATGAACACACACTTGATGAAGAGAAGACTCACAACAGTTCACATCAACTTTATTCAAAGTGACATCATCTTCATCTTCATCATCATCATCATCATCATCATCATCATCATCATCATCTTCATCATCATCATCATCATCATCATCATCATCATCTTCACGTCCAGAGAACGTGTATCTTAGCTTCGCATCATTAGTTTCTCTGTCCTGGACAAACTCTGAGTAACGTGAAGATGACAGGTGTCAATCAAAAGGATGAAGGATGTCCCAGCGTCGAGGAACACGTGAAGATTTACAGGTTGTTGAGCTCCAGGAGGGTTTGGTCCAACTCCTGGTGCAGGTCCAGGTTCTCCTCTTTGGCCTGAGCTAGTTTCTCTGGAGTCACATGACCATCATCATCATCATCATCATCATCATTATCATCTTCATCATCATCATCATCATCTTCATAATTATCATCATTATCATCTTCATCATCATCATCTTCATCATTATTATCTTCATCATCATCTTCATCATCTTCATCATCTTCATCATCATCATCATCATCATTATCATCTTCATCATCATCATCATCTTCATCATTATCATCATTATCATCTTCATCATCATCATCTTCATCATTATTATCTTCATCATCATCTTCATCATCTTCATCATCATCATCATCATCTTCCTCATCATCATCATCTTCATCATCTTCATCTCCATCATCATCTTCATCATCATCATCATTATCATCTTCATCATCATCATCATCATCATTATATTCATTATCATCATCATCATTATCATTATCATCATCATCATAATCTTCATCTTCATCTTCATCATTATCATCATCATCATCATCTTCATCATTATCATCTTCATCATCATCATTATCATCTTCATTATCTTCATCATCATCATCTTCATCATCATCATCATTATATTCATTATCATCATCATCATCATCATTATCATCTTCATCATCATTATCTTCATCATCATCATCATCATCTTCATCTTCATCATTATCATCTTCATCATTATCTTCATCATCATCATCTTTATCATCTTTATCTTCACCGTCATCTTCATCATATTGTGTTGTTTATGTAAAGATTTATTATTGATTATCTCTATGAGCTTCAAGTGATCAGTTTATTTCCAAATTCATGATCAAGTCATTTGTGTTTTAATTCCTTCATTGTTTAATTATGTTGAGCTTCTCTATGACAAACTAAAATAGATTTATTTTAAAAAAATCATAAACAAAATGTGTTTTTTAAACTGTAACTAATAATAATAACAACTAATTATAATTAGAGTAATAATGATATAATCGTAACAACAACAATTCAATTATTTTAATACATGTTATTATTATGATAATAACGAATAATAATAATAATACGCAAAAACAGCTATTAATTATTTAATTGTTATTATTATGATAATAACTAATAATAATAATAATAAGCAAAAACAGCTATTAATTATTTAAATGTTATTATTATGATAATAACTAATAATAATAATAATAATAATAAGCAAAAACAGCTATTAATTATTTAAATGTTATTATTATGATGATAACAACTAATAATAAATGTTATTATAATGACAATAATTCATCATAAGGATTATTATAATGATTATAATGAGTTCAAATAAAGTTGTGTAACTACTGATAAGTGAGTCTTTGGCTCACATGTGTGTTCGACAGGAAGTGTCTGATCTGCTGCAGGAAGTGAAAATGCACAAGTGTGAGAGGAGGAAGTGAAAGAAGGCGACAGAAAAGTCAAGAGCGCTTTAATACATGGATGCAACAGAGGTGTCGAGACATTAAATAAAGAGTTGTTGGTGTGAACCGACACAGAGACGTGACAGTGTTGGCTTGAAGGAGGGTCCGGGCCAGAGGTCCACGGCAGCAGGAGGACCCGAGCGAAGACAGAAGAAGAAGAGGAGGAAGAAGAAGAAGAAGAAGAGGAGGAGGAGAAGAAGAGGAGGAGGAGGAGGAAGAAGAAGAAGAGGAGGAGGAGGAGGAGGAAGAAGAAGAAGAGGAGGAGGAGGAGGGGGAGGGGAAGAGGAGGAGAAGATGAAGAAGATGAAGAAGAAGAAGAGGAAGAAGAGAAGGAGGAGGAGGGTGTAGAGGAGGAGAAGAAGAAGAAGAAGAGAAGAAGAAGAAGAAGAGAAGAAGAAGAAGAGAAGAAGAAGCGTCTACAGTGTAGTCATGTCGTTCAGAGCCAGGTCCAGCTCCTCGCTCAGAGCTTTGCCCTTCAACTTCTGAGCGTACACCTCGTCTGAAGAACACACAGATCCAGACAGAAGAGAGAAGGAGAGATGGAGAGAGAAGAGATAGATGATAGGTGGAGAGATGAGATAGATGAGAGACGGAGAGAGAAGAGATGGAGAGACAAGATAGATGGAGAGAGAAGAGATGGAGAGACAAGGTAGATGGAGAGAGAAGAGATAGATGAGAGATGGAGCGATAGATGAGAGATGGAGAGATGAGATAGATGAGAGACGGAGAGACAAGATAGATGGAGAGAGAAGAGATAGATGAGAGATGGAGAGATAGATGAGAGATGGAGAGATGAGATAGATGAGAGACGGAGAGACAAGATAGATGGAGAGAGAAGAGATAGATGAGAGATGGAGAGATAGATGAGAGATGGAGAGATGAGAGACGGAGAGAGAAGAGATGGAGAGACAAGATAGATGGAGAGAGAAGAGATAGATGAGAGATGGGGAGATGGAGAGATAGATGAGAGATGGAGAGATGAGATAGATGAGAGATGGAGAGAGAAGAGATGGAGAGACAAGATAGATGGAGAGAGAAGAGATGGAGAGACAAGATAGAAGAGATAGATGATAGATAGAGAGAGAAGAGAGAAGACAGTGACACACAGAAGACACGATGGTGGGAAGAAGAAGAAGAAGAAGAAGAAGAAGAAGAAGAAGAAGGTTAAACACGTGACCTTCTGCATCACAACAATATGGAAGTAAATCAGTGTCAGATCGACTTTATTGAACGAATGGAATATAAAATGTTTGTTTTATTTCATTATTTATATATAGACTCGAAATGTAATTAAAATATATAACAATATTCAACATTTAAATACATAAACCTTCATGTTTCATTATATCAAACCATTCAAGAGAAGAAATGAAGGCTTTAAAAAAGATTTCAAAAGAATAACTACTAACTAGTAATAACCAGTAGTAACTCATGACACGGATCTTACCCTCCAGGTCGTCGATGGTCTTCTCCAGCTTGGCCACGGAACGCTCGGCGAACTCGGCGCGAGTCTCAGCCTGAAGCACAGACACGAGTCACGCTCCTGTCAATCAAAGACGACGGACAGATCTCACCTCCTTGAGTTTGTCTGTGAGGACCTTTATCTCCTCCTCGTACTTGTCCTCCTTCTGCGAGTACTGAAACACAGGAGCGAGCAGTGGTCAGTACCTGTTGAAGTATCATCAGAATCTCTGGGAGTGACTGACTTTGAGTTCAGTAACTCATAAACGGGTACTGACCCCTGCGGCAGGTCACAATGTTCTACACTTGTACAAGGACATCCCATAATAATGCTCCTGCAGTACCTTGTCTGACTGAGCCTCCAGAGACTTCAAGTTGTTGGTGACATTTTTCAACTCTTCCTCGAGGTCACCTGACTTGCTGAAGACGAAGAGAAGAGCAGGAAGTAAAGTGAGTCACAGTAGAGTCACAGAAGAGTCACAGAAGAGTCACAGTAGAGTCACAGACGAGTCACAGACGAGTCACAGAAGAGTCACAGTAGAGTCACAGTAGAGTCACAGACGAGTCACAGTAGAGTCACAGACGAGTCACAGACGAGTCACAGAAGAGTCACAGTAGAGTCACAGACGAGTCACAGAAGAGTCACAGTAGAGTCACAGACGAGTCACAGAAGAGTCACAGTAGAGTCACAGTAGAGTCACAGAGGAGTCACAGTAGAGTCACAGTAGAGTCACAGACGAGTCACAGACGAGTCACAGACGAGTCACAGAAGAGTCACAGACGAGTCACAGTAGAGTCACAGAAGAGTCACAGTAGAGTCACAGACGAGTCACAGACGAGTCACAGACGAGTCACAGTAGAGTCACAGACGAGTCACAGACGAGTCACAGAAGAGTCACAGACGAGTCACAGACGAGTCACAGACGAGTCACAGACGAGTCACAGACGAGTCACAGACGAGTCACGGTAGATTCACAGACGAGTCACAGTAGAGTCACAGACGAGTCACAGTAGAGTCACAGACGAGTCACAGACGAGTCACAGAAGAGTCACAGAAGAGTCACAGTAGAGTCACAGAGGAGTCACAGAAGAGTCACAGTAGAGTCACAGTAGAGTCACAGACGAGTCACAGAAGAGTCACAGTAGAGTCACAGACGAGTCACAGAAGAGTCACAGTAGAGTCACAGTAGAGTCACAGAGGAGTCACAGTAGAGTCACAGTAGAGTCACAGACGAGTCACAGACGAGTCACAGACGAGTCACAGAAGAGTCACAGACGAGTCACAGTAGAGTCACAGAAGAGTCACAGTAGAGTCACAGACGAGTCACAGACGAGTCACAGACGAGTCACAGTAGAGTCACAGACGAGTCACAGACGAGTCACAGAAGAGTCACAGACGAGTCACAGACGAGTCACAGACGAGTCACAGACGAGTCACAGACGAGTCACGGTAGATTCACAGACGAGTCACAGTAGAGTCACAGACGAGTCACAGTAGAGTCACAGACGAGTCACAGACGAGTCACAGAAGAGTCACAGAAGAGTCACAGTAGAGTCACAGAGGAGTCACAGAAGAGTCACAGTAGAGTCACAGACGAGTCACAGACGAGTCACAGACGAGTCACAGACGAGTCACAGACGAGTCACAGAAGAGTCACAGACGAGTCACAGTAGAGTCATAGAAGAGTTACAGAAGAGTCACAGTAGAGTCACAGACGAGTCACAGACGAGTCACAGTAGAGTCACAGACGAGTCACAGAAGAGTCACAGACGAGTCACAGACGAGTCACAGTAGAGTCACAGACAAGTCACAGACAAGTCACAGTAGAGTCACAGTAGAGTCACAGACGAGTCACAGACGAGTCACAGACGAGTCACAGACGAGTCACAGACGAGTCACAGACGAGTCACAGACGAGTCACAGACGAGTCACAGTAGAGTCACAGACGAGTCACAGACGAGTCACAGACGAGTCACAGTAGAGTCACAGACGAGTCACAGAAGAGTCACAGACGAGTCACAGACGAGTCACAGACGAGTCACAGACGAGTCACAGACGAGTCACAGACGAGTCACAGTAGAGTCACAGACGAGTCACAGACGAGTCACAGAAGAGTCACAGACGAGTCACAGAAGAGTCACAGACGAGTCACAGTAGAGTCACAGTAGAGTCACAGACGAGTCACAGACGAGTCACAGACGAGTCACAGACGAGTCACAGACGAGTCACAGACGAGTCACAGACGAGTCAAAGACAAGTCAAAGACGAGTCACAGACGAGTCACAGTAGAGTCACAGTAGAGTCACAGTAGAGTCACAGTAGAGTCACAGACGAGTCACAGACGAGTCACAGTAGAGTCACAGACGAGTCACAGACGAGTCACAGTAGAGTCACAGAGGAGTCACAGACGAGTCACAGACGAGTCACAGGCGAGTCACAGGCGAGTCACAGACGAGTCACAGACGAGTCACAGATGAGTCACAGACGAGTCACAGACGAGTCACAGAAGAGTCACAGAAGAGTCACAGTAGAGTCACAGTAGAGTCACAGAAGAGTCACAGAAGAGCCACAGTAGAGTCACAGTAGAGTCACAGAAGAGTCACAGAAGAGTCACAGAAGAGACACAGACGAGTCACAGTAGAGTCACAGAAGAGCCACAGTAGAGTCACAGAAGAGTCACAGAAGAGCCACAGTAGAGTCACAGTAGAGTCACAGAAGAGTCACAGAAGAGTCACAGTAGAGTCACAGTAGAGTCACAGAAGAGTCACAGAAGAGTCACAGAAGAGACACAGACGAGTCACAGTAGAGTCACAGAAGAGTCACAGAAGAGACACAGACGAGTCACAGTAGAGTCACAGTAGAGTCACAGAAGAGTCACAGAAGAGTCACAGAAGAGTCACAGAAGAGCCACAGTAGAGTCACAGTAGAGTCACAGAAGAGTCACAGAAGAGTCACAGAAGAGACACAGACGAGTCACAGTAGAGTCACAGAAGAGCCACAGTAGAGTCACAGAAGAGTCACAGAAGAGCCACAGTAGAGTCA
>NC_141822.1:2073239-2090739 GCF_982586985.1 Callionymus lyra | reverse complement strand
ACGAGATGTTGTCGTGTGTCGTCATGTCAACATGAACGAGATGTTGTCGTGTGTCGTCATGTCAACATGAACGAGATGTTGACGTGTGTCGTCATGTCAACATGAACGAGATGTTGACGTGTGTCGTCATGTCAACATGAACGAGATGTTGACGTGTGTCGTCATGTCAACATGAACGAGATGTTGACGTGTGTCGTCATGTCAACACGAACGAGATGTTGACGTGTGTCGTCATGTCAACATGAACGAGATGTTGACGTGTGTCGTCATGTCAACACGAACGAGATGTTGACGTGTGTCGTCATGTCAACACGAACGAGATGTTGACGTGTGTCGTCATGTCAACACGAACGAGATGTTGTCGTGTGTCGTCATGTCAACATGAACGAGATATTGACGTGTGTCGTCATGTCAACACGAACGAGATGTTGACGTGTGTCGTCATGTCAACACGAACGAGATGTTGACGTGTGTCGTCATGTCAACACGAACGAGATGTTGTCGTGTGTCGTCATGTCAACATGAACGAGATATTGACGTGTGTCGTCATGTCAACACGAACGAGATGTTGTCGTGTGTCGTCATGTCAACATGAACGAGATGTTGACGTGTGTCGTCATGTCAACATGAACGAGATGTTGACGTGTGTCGTCATGTCAACACGAACGAGATGTTGTCGTGTGTCGTCATGTCAACATGAACGAGATGTTGTCGTGTGTCGTCATGTCAACATGAACGAGATGTTGACGTGTGTCGTCATGTCAACATGAACGAGATGTTGACGTGTGTCGTCATGTCAACATGAACGAGATGTTGACGTGTGTCGTCATGTCAACATGAACGAGATGTTGACGTGTGTCGTCATGTCAACACGAACGAGATGTTGACGTGTGTCGTCATGTCAACATGAACGAGATGTTGACGTGTGTCGTCATGTCAACACGAACGAGATGTTGACGTGTGTCGTCATGTCAACACGAACGAGATGTTGACGTGTGTCGTCATGTCAACACGAACGAGATGTTGTCGTGTGTCGTCATGTCAACACGAACGAGATATTGACGTGTGTCGTCATGTCAACACGAACGAGATGTTGTCGTATGTCGTCATGTCAACATGAACGAGATGTTGACGTGTGTCGTCATGTCAACATGAACGAGATGTTGACGTGTGTCGTCATGTCAACACGAACGAGATGTTGTCGTGTGTCGTCATGTCAACATGAACGAGATGTTGTCGTGTGTCGTCATGTCAACATGAACGAGATGTTGACGTGTGTCGTCATGTCAACATGAACGAGATGTTGACGTGTGTCGTCATGTCAACATGAACGAGATGTTGACGTGTGTCGTCATGTCAACATGAACGAGATGTTGACGTGTGTCGTCATGTCAACACGAACGAGATGTTGACGTGTGTCGTCATGTCAACATGAACGAGATGTTGACGTGTGTCGTCATGTCAACACGAACGAGATGTTGACGTGTGTCGTCATGTCAACACGAACGAGATGTTGACGTGTGTCGTCATGTCAACACGAACGAGATGTTGACGTGTGTCGTCATGTCAACACGAACGAGATGTTGTCGTGTGTCGTCATGTCAACACGAACGAGATATTGACGTGTGTCGTCATGTCAACACGAACGAGATGTTGTCGTGTGTCGTCATGTCAACATGAACGAGATGTTGACGTGTGTCGTCATGTCAACATGAACGAGATGTTGACGTGTGTCGTCATGTCAACACGAACGAGATGTTGACGTGTGTCGTCATGTCAACATGAACGAGATGTTGACGTGTGTCGTCATGTCAACATGAACGAGATGTTGACGTGTGTCGTCATGTCAACATGAACGAGATGTTGTCGTGTGTCGTCATGTCAACACGAACGAGATGTTGACGTGTGTCGTCATGTCAACATGAACGAGATGTTGTCGTGTGTCGTCATGTCAACACGAACGAGATGTTGACGTGTGTCGTCATGTCAACATGAACGAGATGTTGACGTGTGTCGTCATGTCAACACGAACGAGATGTTGACGTGTGTCGTCATGTCAACACGAACGAGATGTTGACGTGTGTCGTCATGTCAACACGAACGAGATGTTGACGTGTGTCGTCATGTCAACATGAACGAGATGTTGTCGTGTGTCGTCATGTCAACATGAACGAGATATTGACGTGTGTCGTCATGTCAACACGAACGAGATGTTGTCGTGTGTCGTCATGTCAACATGAACGAGATGTTGACATGTGTCGTCATGTCAACACGAACGAGATGTTGTCGTGTGTCGTCATGTCAACATGAACGAGATGTTGACGTGTGTCGTCATGTCAACATGAACGAGATGTTGACGTGTGTCGTCATGTCAACATGAACGAGATGTTGACGTGTGTCGTCATGTCAACATGAACGAGATGTTGTCGTGTGTCGTCATGTCAACATGAACGAGATGTTGTCGTGTGTCGTCATGTCAAGATGAACGAGATGTTGTCGTGTGTCGTCATGTCAACATGAACGAGATGTTGACGTGTGTCGTCATGTCAACATGAACGACATGTTGTCGTGTGTCGTCATGTCAACATGAACGAGATGTTGACGTGTGTCGTCATGTCAACATGAACGACATGTTGTCATGTGTCGTCATGTCAACATGAACGAGATGTTGACGTGTGTCGTCATGTCAACATGAACGAGATGTTGTCGTGTGTCGTCATGTCAACATGAACGAGATGTTGTCGTGTGTCGTCATGTCAAGATGAACGAGATGTTGTCGTGTGTCGTCATGTCAAGATGAAAACATCTCGTTCATGTCGACGTGTCTCGTCATCTGATCTCGAACGATCAACTTACGCCTCGGCCACCTCGGCTCGCTCCTCTGAACGCTCCAGGTCTCCCTCCAGGATCACCAGTTTACGAGCCACCTGCAGACAGGGGTGTTCAGAGAAGACCCTCGAGCTCACCTGGACCCACCTGAGCCGCTCACCTCCTCATATTTGCGGTCGGCCTCCTCAGCGATGTGTTTGGCCTCCTTCAGCTGCATCTCCTGGATCTCCATCTTCTCCTCGTCCTTGGACGCCCTGTTCTCGATCACCTTCATTCCTCTGGACGAGAGAAGAAGAAGATGTGAACAGCGCCCCCCAGTGGCGACATCTAATAGTTGAAGTCATTCAACATGTCACTGAAGATGTTCTTCTTCACCTCTCGCTCTCGTCTGCAGCCTTCTCCGCCTCCTCCAGCTTCTGCAGCGCCGTGGCCAGTCTCTCCTGAGCTCGGTCCAGCTCTTCCTCCACCAGCTGGATACGTCTGTTCAGAGACGCCACCTCGGCCTCGGCCTGAGCACGACACACACACACACACACACACACAAGCATCACTCAGAGCCGGGACTCAACCACAGGAAGTGAAGATTCAACCACAGGAAGTGAAGACTCAACCACAGGAAGTGATGATGGATCAATATTCTCATCATCTCTTGTACTTCCATGAACTAAATGTTTGATGGTTTAATGTTCATCATGACATTCACCCTTGTTTGCATCATTGTCAGTGAAGGAAATAAAAAATGTAAAGAAAATAAATGAAAAGTTATTTTGAAAAAACGGAAGTGAAACAGGAAGTGAAATTGATTGAGTGAAAAACAACTTTATATTTGTGGAAATAGTTCAAATTATGAGTATGTTTTATTTTAATTTATTGCGGGAACTTCTTAATTCACCGTGTCAGCGGGAGACTACAACACCAATAATGCACCGCTCCGGGTTCACCTGTGGAACTTCTTGTCTCAATAAACGTGTCGTGACGTCATCTTACCGAGTCCAGGACAACTATTCGCGGCAAGCGTTTAAATTTGTAATACATTTGCGTAAAGTTTATTTTGCGCACTTTCAAGACCTGAATAACCGTAAGAAGTTAATAACGTAAGAAGCTAAAAGTGCTAGCGTCGAGGGGTTGCTAGGCAACGGGCTCACGTTGCATGTCGGCGGATATGGAGGTGTTTTAATTTGAAACTTATTGAAGGTTTAGATAGATTTGAGACACTTTAAGTTCCTCGGATGATTACATGACTTGATAACGTAGACGGAATATGTTCAATCTCGTCGTAACTAACCGAAAAACGTTGATTTTCAGAGAAATATTTGGTTTTATTTTGACAACGTCAGGTGAGTTACCGCGTCTCTCGCTTGACGCTCCAGGTGCGCGTCCCTCTGCAGGAGCTCGGCTCGATCCTCCGCCTCGTAAACCACCTGCTGCAGGTTCTGGATCTTCCTCCTCACGGAGTCTATGGACGTCAGCGCCGCCATGTTCTGCTTCCGCCCTCTGATGCGTGGAAGAGCGTCGCCATGGCAACCGTGTCAGAGGTCAGGGCAGGCGCTCACTTCCGGTTTCAAGTTTAACGCGTTTACATTTTTTTTCCTACGTTCTTGTATTTATTATTTCTGTGTTCTATTCATTCGGTTTTTTCAGTTTGAATATTGTGACGTTTTCATCTCTTCATTGTCGTAATATAACTTATGTGTTGTTCTCAGTATTATCTTGACTTTTAAAGTATATATTTTATTGAATATTGTTTTGATTGTTTAAGTTCTTTGTGACCCTGGTCTGGAAAAGTTCTAAATAAATACTAAATACTGACTAACTTACACTGGCCCTGAACTGTCTCTCTTTCTCTTGGTCCTTTGATGAACTGAGAAAACTATCTCTTGAGCTTTTTTATATTGTTTTATATACATTTTTTATATTTGTAGTTTATGATTAAACTGTGTATGTTATCGTTACCTTTGCTGTTGTTCTTTATCTTTTCTTCTGGGTCTTTTGTTTAATAAACCATATCAGGTCCGAGACAGAGACAGCTTTTGTTGTAATGTAACGATTTGTATTTTTGTTCTCATGCGGTTCATCCGTGTGGTTTATTACTTTTATAGGCTCAGTGTTACATGTTTGAAACACGAGCAGATGTTCAATGGAGTCCAAGAGTCTCTGGTCAAACATAAACAAACTCAGGGAGAAAATTCTTTCCATGTTTGGTTCAGAAACATTTGGCTCTTGTCACGTCACTGAAACAAGTCGTGTGAGGATGATATTGAGAACATTGTTGTTTCACTGACGCTTCACTGACGCTTTACTGACGCTTCACTGACACTTTATTGTTCACTGATGCTTCACTGACGCTTTATTGTTCACTGACGCTTTATTGTTCACTGACGCTTCACTGACGCTTTATTGTTCACTGACGCTTCACTGAAACTTTATTGTTCACTGACGCTTTATTGTTCACTGACGCTTTATTGTTCACTGACGCTTTATTGTTCACTGACGCTTTATTGTTCACTGATGCTTTATTGTTCACTGACGCTTTATTGTTCACTGACGCTTTATTGTTCACTGACGCTTTATTGTTCACTGACGCTTTATTGTTCACTGGCGCTTTATTGTTCACTGACGCTTTATTGTTCACTGGCGCTTTATTGTTCACTGACGCTTTATTGTTCACTGATGCTTTATTGTTCACTGACACTTTATTGTTCACTGACGCTTCACTGACACTTTATTGTTCACTGACGCTTTATTGTTCACTGACACTTCACTGACACTTTATTGTTCACTGACGCTTCACTGACGCTTTATTGTTCACTGACGCTTCACTGACGCTTTATTGTTCACTGACGCTTTATTGTTCACTGACGCTTTATTGTTCACTGGCGCTTTATTGTTCACTGACGCTTTATTGTTCACTGACACTTTATTGTTCACTGACGCTTCACTGACGCTTTATTGTTCACTGACGCTTCACTGACGCTTTATTGTTCACTGACGCTTTATTGTTCACTGACGCTTTATTGTTCACTGATGCTTTATTGTTCACTGGCGCTTCACTGGCGCTTTATTGTTCACTGACGCTTTATTGTTCACTGACGCTTTATTGTTCACTGACGCTTTATTGTTCACTGATGCTTTATTGTTCACTGGCGCTTCACTGGCGCTTTATTGTTCACTGACGCTTTATTGTTCACTGACGCTTCACTGACGCTTTATTGTTCACTGACGCTTTATTGTTCACTGACACTTCACTGACACTTTATTGTTCACTGACGCTTCACTGACGCTTTATTGTTCACTGACGCTTCACTGACGCTTTATTGTTCACTGACGCTTTATTGTTCACTGACGCTTTATTGTTCACTGACGCTTTATTGTTCACTGATGCTTTATTGTTCACTGACGCTTTATTGTTCACTGACGCTTTATTGTTCACTGACGCTTTATTGTTCACTGATGCTTTATTGTTCACTGGCGCTTCACTGGCGCTTTATTGTTCACTGACGCTTTATTGTTCACTGGCGCTTTATTGTTCACTGACGCTTTATTGTTCACTGACGCTTTATTGTTCACTGATGCTTTATTGTTCACTGGCGCTTCACTGGCGCTTTATTGTTCACTGACGCTTTATTGTTCACTGGCGCTTTATTGTTCACTGACGCTTTATTGTTCACTGACACTTTATTGTTCACTGACGCTTCACTGACGCTTTATTGTTCACTGACGCTTTATTGTTCACTGACACTTCACTGACACTTTATTGTTCACTGACGCTTCACTGACGCTTTATTGTTCACTGACGCTTTATTGTTCACTGACGCTTTATTGTTCACTGACGCTTTATTGTTCACTGGCGCTTTATTGTTCACTGACGCTTTATTGTTCACTGACACTTTATTGTTCACTGACGCTTCACTGACGCTTTATTGTTCACTGACGCTTCACTGACGCTTTATTGTTCACTGACGCTTTATTGTTCACTGACGCTTTATTGTTCACTGATGCTTTATTGTTCACTGGCGCTTCACTGGCGCTTTATTGTTCACTGACGCTTTATTGTTCACTGACACTTTATTGTTCACTGACGCTTCACTGACGCTTTATTGTTCACTGACGCTTCACTGGCGCTTTATTGTTCACTGGCGCTTTATTGTTCACTGACGCTTTATTGTTCACTGACACTTTATTGTTCACTGACGCTTCACTGACGCTTTATTGTTCACTGACGCTTTATTGTTCACTGACGCTTTATTGTTCACTGACGCTTTATTGTTCACTGGCGCTTTATTGTTCACTGACGCTTTATTGTTCACTGACGCTTTATTGTTCACTGACGCTTCACTGGCGCTTTATTGTTCACTGATGCTTCACTGACGCTTTATTGTTCACTGACGCTTCACTGGCGCTTTATTGTTCACTGACGCTTCACTGACGCTTTATTGTTCACTGACGCTTCACTGACGCTTTATTGTTCACTGACGCTTCACTGACGCTTTATTGTTCACTGACGCTTCACTGACGCTTTATTGTTCACTGATGCTTTATTGTTCACTGACACTTCACTGGCGCTTTATTGTTCACTGACGCTTCACTGGCGCTTTATTGTTCACTGACGCTTCACTGACGCTTCACTGACGCTTCACTGACGCTTTATTGTTCACTGACGCTTCACTGACGCTTTATTGTTCACTGACGCTTTATTGTTCACTGACGCTTCACTGGCGCTTTATTGTTCACTGACGCTTCACTGGCGCTTTATTGTTCACTGACGCTTCACTGGCGCTTTATTGTTCACTGACGCTTCACTGACGCTTGATTGTTCACTGACGCTTCACTGACGCTTTATTGTTCACTGACGCTTTATTGTTCACTGACGCTTCACTGGCGCTTTATTGTTCACTGACGCTTTATTGTTCACTGGCGCTTTATTGTTCACTGACGCTTTATTGTTCACTGGCGCTTTATTGTTCACTGGCGCTTTATTGTTCACTGACGCTTCACTGGCGCTTTATTGTTCACTGACGCTTTATTGTTCACTGACGCTTTATTGTTCACTGGCGCTTTATTGTTCACTGACGCTTTATTGTTCACTGACGCTTTATTGTTCACTGGCGCTTTATTGTTCACTGACGCTTTATTGTTCACTGACGCTTCACTGACGCTTTATTGTTCACTGACGCTTTATTGTTCACTGACACTTCACTGACGCTTTATTGTTCACTGACGCTTTATTGTTCACTGACGCTTCACTGGCGCTTTATTGTTCACTGGCGCTTTATTGTTCACTGACGCTTTATTGTTCACTGACGCTTTATTGTTCACTGACGCTTCACTGGCGCTTTATTGTTCACTGACGCTTCACTGGCGCTTTATTGTTCACTGACGCTTCACTGGCGCTTTATTGTTCACTGACGCTTCACTGGCGCTTTATTGTTCACTGACGCTTCACTGACGCTTTATTGTTCACTGACGCTTCACTGACGCTTTATTGTTCACTGACGCTTTATTGTTCACTGGCGCTTTATTGTTCACTGGCGCTTTATTGTTCACTGACGCTTCACTGGCGCTTTATTGTTCACTGACGCTTTATTGTTCACTGACGCTTTATTGTTCACTGGCGCTTTATTGTTCACTGACGCTTTATTGTTCACTGACGCTTTATTGTTCACTGGCGCTTTATTGTTCACTGGCGCTTTATTGTTCACTGACGCTTTATTGTTCACTGACGCTTCACTGACGCTTTATTGTTCACTGACGCTTCACTGACGCTTTATTGTTCACTGACGCTTTATTGTTCACTGACACTTCACTGACGCTTTATTGTTCACTGACGCTTTATTGTTCACTGACGCTTCACTGGCGCTTTATTGTTCACTGGCGCTTTATTGTTCACTGACGCTTTATTGTTCACTGACGCTTTATTGTTCACTGACGCTTTATTGTTCACTGATGCTTTATTGTTCACTGACGCTTTATTGTTCACTGACGCTTCACTGACGCTTTATTGTTCACTGACGCTTTATTGTTCACTGACGCTTCACTGACGCTTTATTGTTCACTGACGCTTTATTGTTCACTGACGCTTCACTGACGCTTTATTGTTCACTGACGCTTCACTGACGCTTTATTGTTCACTGACGCTTTATTGTTCACTGACACTTCACTGACGCTTTATTGTTCACTGACGCTTCACTGACGCTTTATTGTTCACTGACGCTTTATTGTTCACTGACGCTTCACTGACGCTTTATTGTTCACTGACGCTTCACTGACGCTTCACTGACGCTTCACTGGCGCTTTATTGTTCACTGACGCTTCACTGACGCTTTATTGTTCACTGACGCTTTATTGTTCACTGACACTTCACTGACGCTTTATTGTTCACTGACGCTTTATTGTTCACTGACGCTTCACTGGCGCTTTATTGTTCACTGACGCTTTATTGTTCACTGACGCTTTATTGTTCACTGATGCTTTATTGTTCACTGACGCTTTATTGTTCACTGACGCTTTATTGTTCACTGACGCTTCACTGACGCTTTATTGTTCACTGACGCTTTATTGTTCACTGACGCTTCACTGACGCTTTATTGTTCACTGACGCTTCACTGACGCTTTATTGTTCACTGACGCTTTATTGTTCACTGACGCTTTATTGTTCACTGACGCTTCACTGACGCTTTATTGTTCACTGACGCTTTATTGTTCACTGACGCTTCACTGACGCTTTATTGTTCACTGACGCTTCACTGACGCTTTATTGTTCACTGACGCTTTATTGTTCACTGACGCTTCACTGACGCTTTATTGTTCACTGACGCTTTATTGTTCACTGACGCTTTATTGTTCACTGACGCTTCACTGACGCTTTATTGTTCACTGACGCTTCACTGACGCTTTATTGTTCGCTGACGCTTTATTGTTCACTGACGCTTCACTGACGCTTTATTGTTCACTGACGCTTCACTGACGCTTTATTGTTCACTGACGCTTTATTGTTCACTGACGCTTCACTGATGCTTTATTGTTCACTGACGCTTCACTGGCGCTTTATTGTTCACTGACGCTTCACTGACGCTTTATTGTTCACTGACACTTCACTGACGCTTTATTGTTCACTGACGCTTTATTGTTCACTGACGCTTCACTGGCGCTTTATTGTTCACTGACGCTTTATTGTTCACTGACGCTTCACTGATGCTTTATTGTTCACTGACACTTCACTGACGCTTTATTGTTCACTGACGCTTTATTGTTCACTGACGCTTCACTGACGCTTTATTGTTCACTGACGCTTCACTGACGCTTTATTGTTCACTGACGCTTTATTGTTCACTGACGCTTCACTGATGCTTTATTGTTCACTGACACTTCACTGACGCTTTATTGTTCACTGACGCTTCACTGACGCTTTATTGTTCACTGACGCTTTATTGTTCACTGACGCTTCACTGACGCTTTATTGTTCACTGACGCTTCACTGGCGCTTTATTGTTCACTGACGCTTCACTGACGCTTTATTGTTCACTGACGCTTCACTGACGCTTTATTGTTCACTGACGCTTTATTGTTCACTGATGCTTTATTGTTCACTGACGCTTTATTGTTCACTGACGCTTTATTGTTCACTGACGCTTCACTGACGCTTTATTGTTCACTGACGCTTTATTGTTCACTGACGCTTCACTGACGCTTTATTGTTCACTGACGCTTCACTGACGCTTTATTGTTCACTGACGCTTTATTGTTCACTGACGCTTCACTGACGCTTTATTGTTCACTGACGCTTCACTGACGCTTTATTGTTCACTGACGCTTTATTGTTCACTGACGCTTCACTGACGCTTTATTGTTCACTGACGCTTTATTGTTCACTGACGCTTTATTGTTCACTGACGCTTCACTGACGCTTTATTGTTCACTGACGCTTCACTGACTCTTTATTGTTCACTGACGCTTTATTGTTCACTGATGCTTCACTGACGCTTTATTGTTCACTGACGCTTCACTGACGCTTTATTGTTCACTGACGCTTTATTGTTCACTGACGCTTCACTGATGCTTTATTGTTCACTGACGCTTCACTGACGCTTTATTGTTCACTGACGCTTTATTGTTCACTGACGCTTCACTGACGCTTTATTGTTCACTGACGCTTTATTGTTCACTGACGCTTTATTGTTCACTGACGCTTCACTGACGCTTTATTGTTCACTGACGCTTCACTGACTCTTTATTGTTCACTGACGCTTTATTGTTCACTGATGCTTCACTGACGCTTTATTGTTCACTGACGCTTCACTGACGCTTTATTGTTCACTGACGCTTTATTGTTCACTGACGCTTCACTGATGCTTTATTGTTCACTGACGCTTCACTGACGCTTTATTGTTCACTGACGCTTTATTGTTCACTGACGCTTCACTGACGCTTTATTGTTCACTGACGCTTCACTGACGCTTTATTGTTCACTGACGCTTTATTGTTCACTGACGCTTCACTGACGCTTTATTGTTCACTGACGCTTCACTGGCGCTTTATTGTTCACTGACGCTTTATTGTTCACTGACGCTTCACTGATGCTTTATTGTTCACTGACACTTCACTGACGCTTTATTGTTCACTGACGCTTTATTGTTCACTGACGCTTCACTGACGCTTTATTGTTCACTGACGCTTCACTGACGCTTTATTGTTCACTGACGCTTTATTGTTCACTGACGCTTCACTGATGCTTTATTGTTCACTGACACTTCACTGACGCTTTATTGTTCACTGACGCTTCACTGACGCTTTATTGTTCACTGACGCTTTATTGTTCACTGACGCTTCACTGACGCTTTATTGTTCACTGACGCTTCACTGGCGCTTTATTGTTCACTGACGCTTCACTGACGCTTTATTGTTCACTGACGCTTCACTGACGCTTTATTGTTCACTGACGCTTTATTGTTCACTGATGCTTTATTGTTCACTGACGCTTTATTGTTCACTGACGCTTTATTGTTCACTGACGCTTCACTGACGCTTTATTGTTCACTGACGCTTTATTGTTCACTGACGCTTCACTGACGCTTTATTGTTCACTGACGCTTCACTGACGCTTTATTGTTCACTGACGCTTTATTGTTCACTGACGCTTCACTGACGCTTTATTGTTCACTGACGCTTCACTGACGCTTTATTGTTCACTGACGCTTTATTGTTCACTGACGCTTCACTGACGCTTTATTGTTCACTGACGCTTTATTGTTCACTGACGCTTTATTGTTCACTGACGCTTCACTGACGCTTTATTGTTCACTGACGCTTCACTGACTCTTTATTGTTCACTGACGCTTTATTGTTCACTGATGCTTCACTGACGCTTTATTGTTCACTGACGCTTCACTGACGCTTTATTGTTCACTGACGCTTTATTGTTCACTGACGCTTCACTGATGCTTTATTGTTCACTGACGCTTCACTGACGCTTTATTGTTCACTGACGCTTTATTGTTCACTGACGCTTCACTGACGCTTTATTGTTCACTGACGCTTTATTGTTCACTGACGCTTTATTGTTCACTGACGCTTCACTGACGCTTTATTGTTCACTGACGCTTCACTGACTCTTTATTGTTCACTGACGCTTTATTGTTCACTGATGCTTCACTGACGCTTTATTGTTCACTGACGCTTCACTGACGCTTTATTGTTCACTGACGCTTTATTGTTCACTGACGCTTCACTGATGCTTTATTGTTCACTGACGCTTCACTGACGCTTTATTGTTCACTGACGCTTTATTGTTCACTGACGCTTTATTGTTCACTGACGCTTCACTGACGCTTTATTGTTCACTGACGCTTCACTGACGCTTTATTGTTCACTGACGCTTCACTGACGCTTTATTGTTCACTGACGCTTTATTGTTCACTGACGCTTCACTGACGCTTTATTGTTCACTGACGCTTTATTGTTCACTGACGCTTTATTGTTCACTGACGCTTCACTGACGCTTTATTGTTCACTGACGCTTCACTGACGCTTTATTGTTCACTGACGCTTTATTGTTCACTGACGCTTCACTGACGCTTTATTGTTCACTGACGCTTCACTGACGCTTTATTGTTCACTGACGCTTTATTGTTCACTGACGCTTCACTGACGCTTTATTGTTCACTGACGCTTCACTGATGCTTTATTGTTCACTGACGCAGAGTAACTCATGGGTGTTTGACTCAGAGTAACTCATGGGTGTTGACTCAGAGTAACTCATGGGTGTTTGACTCAGAGTAACTCATGGGTGTTGACTCAGAGTAACTCATGGGTGTTTGACTCAGAGTAACTCATGGGTGTTGACTCAGAGTAACTCATGGGTGTTTGACTCAGAGTAACTCATGTTGACTCAGAGTAACTCATGTTGACTCAGAGTAACTCATGTTGACTCAGAGTAACTCATGGGTGTTTGACTCAGAGTAACTCATGGGTGTTGACTCAGAGTAACTCATGGGTGTTTGACTCAGAGTAACTCATGGGTGTTGACTCAGAGTAACTCATGGGTGTTGACTCAGAGTAACTCATGGGTGTTTGACTCAGAGTAACTCATGGGTGTTTGACTCAGAGTAACTCATGGGTGTTTGACTCAGAGTAACTCATGGGTGTTGACTCAGAGTAACTCATGGGTGTTTGACTCAGAGTAACTCATGGGTGTTGACTCAGAGTAACTCATGGGTGTTTGACTCAGAGTAACTCATGTTGACTCAGAGTAACTCATGGGTGTTGACTCAGAGTAACTCATGGGTGTTTGACTCAGAGTAACTCATGGGTGTTGACTCAGAGTAACTCATGTTGACTCAGAGTAACTCATGGGTGTTTGACTCAGAGTAACTCATGGGTGTTGACTCAGAGTAACTCATGTTGACTCAGAGTAACTCATGGGTGTTTGACTCAGAGTAACTCATGTTGACTCAGAGTAACTCATGGGTGTTGACTCAGAGTAACTCATGTGTGTTTGACTCAGAGTAACTCATGGGTGTTGACTCAGAGTAACTCATGGGTGTTGACTCAGAGTAACTCATGGGTGTTTGACTCAGAGTAACTCATGGGTGTTTGACTCAGAGTAACTCATGGGTGTTTGACTCAGAGTAACTCATGTTGACTCAGAGTAACTCATGGGTGTTTGACTCAGAGTAACTCATGTTGACTCAGAGTAACTCATGGGTGTTTGACTCAGAGTAACTCATGTTGACTCAGAGTAACTCATGGGTGTTGACTCAGAGTAACTCATGTTGACTCAGAGTAACTCATGGGTGTTTGACTCAGAGTAACTCATGGGTGTTTGACTCAGAGTAACTCATGGGTGTTTGACTCAGAGTAACTCATGGGTGTTTGACTCAGAGTAACTCATGGGTGTTGACTCAGAGTAACTCATGTTGACTCAGAGTAACTCATGGGTGTTGACTCAGAGTAACTCATGTTGACTCAGAGTAACTCATGGGTGTTTGACTCAGAGTAACTCATGGGTGTTTGACTCAGAGTAACTCATGGGTGTTGACTCAGAGTAACTCATGGGTGTTTGACTCAGAGTAACTCATGGGTGTTTGACTCAGAGTAACTCATGTTGACTCAGAGTAACTCATGGGTGTTGACTCAGAGTAACTCATGTTGACTCAGAGTAACTCATGGGTGTTTGACTCAGAGTAACTCATGGGTGTTTGACTCAGAGTAACTCATGGGTGTTGACTCAGAGTAACTCATGGGTGTTTGACTCAGAGTAACTCATGGGTGTTGACTCAGAGTAACTCATGGGTGTTGACTCAGAGTAACTCATGGGTGTTGACTCAGAGTAACTCATGGGTGTTTGACTCAGAGTAACTCATGGGTGTTTGACTCAGAGTAACTCATGGGTGTTTGACTCAGAGTAACTCATGGGTGTTGACTCAGAGTAACTCATGTTGACTCAGAGTAACTCATGGGTGTTGACTCAGAGTAACTCATGGGTGTTGACTCAGAGTAACTCATGTTGACTCAGAGTAACTCATGGGTGTTGACTCAGAGTAACTCATGGGTGTTTGACTCAGAGTAACTCATGGGTGTTTGACTCAGAGTAACTCATGTTGACTCAGAGTAACTCATGGGTGTTGACTCAGAGTAACTCATGTTGACTCAGAGTAACTCATGGGTGTTTGACTCAGAGTAACTCATGGGTGTTTGACTCAGAGTAACTCATGGGTGTTGACTCAGAGTAACTCATGGGTGTTTGACTCAGAGTAACTCATGGGTGTTTGACTCAGAGTAACTCATGTTGACTCAGAGTAACTCATGGGTGTTGACTCAGAGTAACTCATGTTGACTCAGAGTAACTCATGGGTGTTTGACTCAGAGTAACTCATGGGTGTTTGACTCAGAGTAACTCATGGGTGTTGACTCAGAGTAACTCATGGGTGTTTGACTCAGAGTAACTCATGGGTGTTGACTCAGAGTAACTCATGGGTGTTTGACTCAGAGTAACTCATGGGTGTTGACTCAGAGTAACTCATGGGTGTTGACTCAGAGTAACTCATGGGTGTTGACTCAGAGTAACTCATGGGTGTTGACTCAGAGTAACTCATGGGTGTTTGACTCAGAGTAACTCATGGGTGTTGACTCAGAGTAACTCATGGGTGTTTGACTCAGAGTAACTCATGGGTGTTGACTCAGAGTAACTCATGGGTGTTGACTCAGAGTAACTCATGGGTGTTGACTCAGAGTAACTCATGGGTGTTGACTCAGAGTAACTCATGGGTGTTTGACTCAGAGTAACTCATGGGTGTTTGACTCAAGTAAGTGGTCAGTCTGAGCTGCTCTCAGCTGCTGTGAGTCGTTGACAGACTTTATGATCTGTTGGTCGAACCTGATCCTGACGACAGATCCAGTAACGACTGCAGCTGCTATCAGTTCCATGAGTCAAGCAGCTCCGAGCTGTCAATCAAACACTGATCCTGTGTTTTTGTGTTTAATTATGTTTTTGTGTCGTTTAATTTTTGTCTGTTTTTGTGTCGTTTAATTTTTGTCTGTTTTTGTGTTGTTTAATTGTGTTTTTGTGTCGTTTAATTTTTGTCTGTTTTTGTGTTGTTTAATTGTGTTTTTGTGTCGTTTAATTTGTGTCTGTTTTTGTGTTGTTTAATTGTGTTTTTGTGTCGTTTAATTTGTGTCTGTTTTTGTGTCGTTTAATTGTGTTTTTGTGTCGTTTAATTATCGTGTGTTGAATTATGTGTTTTTGTGTCGTTTAATTATCTTGTGTTTTTGTGTCGATTAATTGTGTTTTTGTGTTGTTTAATTATCGTGTGTTGAATTATGTGTTTTTGTGTCGTTTATTTATCATGTGTTTTTGTGTCGTTTAATTGTGTTTTTGTGTCGATTAATTGTGTTTTTGTGTTGTTTAATTATCGTGTGTTGAATTATGTGTTTTTGTGTCGTTTAATTATCGTGTGTTTTTGTGTCGTTTAATTGTCTTTTTGTGTCGATTAATTGTTTTTTGTGTCATTTAAGTATCGTCTGTTTTTGTGTCGTTTAATTGTGTTTTTGTGTCGTTTAATTATCGTGTGTTTTTGTGTATTTTGACTATCATGTGCCTTTGTGTAGTTTGACTATTTTCTGTTTAATTAACATGTGTTTTTGTGTTGTTTGACTATCATGTGTTTTTGTGTTGTTTAATTATCATTAGTTTGTTTTTGTGTAGTTTGACTACCATGTGTTTTTGTGTAGTTTAACAATTTTTTTGTGTCGTTTAATTATGAGTTTTTGTGTTTAACTTTCACTTGTTTTTTGGTGTAGTTTGATTATTGTTTTTATGTAGTTTGACTATCATGTGTTTTTGTGTTGTTCAATTATCACGAGTTAGTTTTTGTGTTGTTCAATTATCATGAGTTAGTTTTTGTGTAGTGTGACTATCATTTGTTTTTTGTGTTGACTATCATGTGTTTTTGTGTTGATTAATTATGAGTTTTTGTGTTTAACTTTCATGTGTTTTTTGGTGTAGTTTGACTAACATGAGTTTATTTTAATGTAGTTTGACTAGCATGTGTTTTTGTATAGTTTAACTATGTTTTTGTGTCGTTTAATAATGAGTTTTTGTGTTTAACTATCATGTGTTTTTTGTGTAGTTGACTATTGTTTTTGTGTAGTTTGACAATCATGTGTTTTTGTGTAGTTTAACTATTGTTTTTGTGTCGTTTGATTATGAGTTTTTGTGTTTAACTATCATGTGTTTTTTGGTGTAGTTTGATTATTGTTTTTTCTCATGTGTCTTTGTGTAGCTTAATTATCATGTGTCTTTGTGTAGTTTAACTATCATGTGTCTTTGTGTAGTTTAACTGTTGTGTGTCTTTGTGTAGTTTAACTGTTGTGTGTCTTTGTGTATTTTAACCATCATGTGTCTTTGTGTAGTTTAACTATCATGTGTCTTTGTGTAGTTTAACTGTTGTGTGTCTCTGTGTATTTTAACCATCATGTGTCTTTGTGTAGTTTAACTATCATGTGTCTTTGTGTAGTTTAACTGTCGTGTGTCTTTGTGTATTTTAACCATCATGTGTCTTTGTGTAGTTTAACTGTCGTGTGTCTTTGTGTAGTTTAACTATCATGTGTCTTTGTGTATTTTAACCATCACGTGTCTTTGTGTCGTTTAACTGTCGTGTGTCTTTGTGTATTTTAA